>NW_028237880.1:0-261384 GCF_034619465.1 Leptosomus discolor
GCAGAGAGGGAAGAATTAAAACACAGGTACAGGGCGCCAGAGGTGGAGTGGGGAGACAGATAAAGGGGGAGAGGGCAGACAGAAAGACAGGCTACAGGGAGAAGCAGGAGGAATTAAAGAAATGGGATCCACAGCCGGACAGAGAGAAGGAGAAAGCAGCTCAATCACCACAGGCTACAGGGCCCAGAAGGAAGAAACTGAAAAACAGGGAAGCGGGAGCCGTCCAGAGAGAGATATGAAGAAAGGGAAGATAGCGGGGAGCCACCACACGGCAGCAAGGGAAGGATTAAAAAGATGGGGCAGGGAGCCGGACAGGGAGCGATGGAAAAAGAAACAAAGCCCCTTGATGGGCTACAGGACAGAGAGGGAGCAACTGAAGACTCAGGGAAAAGGAGCAGGACAGAGAACGGAAAACCAGTGACGGGCCACAGGGCAGAGGGAGGAACCACATATGTGGGGAGAGGCAACTGGCCAGAGAGAGATGAGGACAGACAGATAACAGCAGTGGGCTACAGGGCTGAGAGAGAGAAACTGAAAAACGGGGACCGAGAGCCGGGAACAGGAGACACGCAGAAACACCAAATCGCAACAGGCCACAGGACAGAGAGGGAAGAAATAAACATCTGGGACCAGGAGCAACCTACAGAGAGACGTCGGGAAACGGAAGTTTCAAGAACAATGCATACGAGGCAGAGAGGAAGGCATTTTTAGAAGTGGGTCAAGACAGGGACAGGGAGCCCAACAGAGACAGAGAGAACAAGAAAGCAACAACGGGCTGCGAGACAGACAGGGAGGAATTGAAAAATCCCAGCAGGGAGAGACGGTAAAAGGAATGAAATCGCAACACGAACTTCGAAAGCGACAGGCTGCAGGGCAGAGAGGGAGGAATTTTAAAAAATCCGGATCTTGTGCTGGACCAAGAGAGACCGAGCAAATAAAAATGGTGAGGCCTAAAAGGGCACACAGGAAGGAATTAAACAACAGGGACAGAGAGCCAGACAGAGAAAAGTCCTGACAGGCTTCCAGAGAGAGAGGGGAATTTAAAATTAGAGACCAGGAGCTGGACAGAGAGAGACTGAGAAAGGGGAGGGGAAAAAAAAAAAAAAAAAAAAAAAAAAAAAAGACGGGGGCGGGCAAGGGGGAAATCACAGCACCATGTGAAAGACAGGGGCCCAGGGGAGGGGGATAGGGAGGGCCTGGGACACACAAGTGGGGCGATGGGGCCCCGAGGGCCCAGGACTCACCGCATCCCTTGTTCTCAGTGCTGCCAGGAGAATTTGCCCGTTCAGACGCTTCCTTCTCTTCCTCTCCTCCCTTCCTCTTCTGCAGCTCCGGTCACATGGTGGTTCTCCACCTAAAAGATTACATGGCTGTCTCAACTCTTGCGAGACAAGGCTTCCTAGACACGTAGCCTCGCTCGTTCATGCGTCACACGGCCGTACCACGCCGTGGGTTACGCACATGGACTCTCCGCTTGCCTGCGGCGGGAGGCAGCTGCCGGCCGGCCGGCCTCTGATTCCTTCTTCTTTACCTTTCTCTGGCCTCTCCAGCTTCAGCCGCAGCAGCTCCTGTCCACTGCCCACAGCCAGCAAGCGCTCCGCCCGCCCCTTTTTGCCCCCACGCCGCGATGAGAGCGAGGTCAGGCAGAGACAACCCAGGCAAGACCGAGGCGGGTGCAGACAACAGCATCCTCAGGGGAGGAAGGGACACCTGTGCCCTCAGTGCAGCCTCTGGGAGACAAGGAGAATCAGTGACCATTATGACCGTAGATCATCCCCGGCCAAATCGCCTCCTTCCACAGCAGCTTCTGGAGATGCCACTTTTTCCCTGCACTGCAGCTAATGGCATCCACGTTAAGGCAGAATCAAGTGCATCCGAGGGCCAGCTTGCTGCCATCACAACAGGATGACCTGGGGAGACAGGCTGCAGGGGAGGTGCTGGAGCTGGGGGCAGCTGCGCGGGGCTAGCGGGGCCGGGGAAGGCTCAAGGGGAGCTCTGGCGAGTTGGGAAGGCACCCGGCGCCTGGAGGGGCGTCCGCCTCCTTCCCCTCTTCCCTCCCACCAGCTCCCGGGAGCTCCCCGGGGCTGCCCGCCGCAGCACGGGCCTTGAGGCTTCCCGTCCCGCCACCCCCGGCGGCCAGCGGCCAGCAGAGACTCCCGCACCAGCCGAAGGAGCGAGCTCGCCTCACCGCCAGCCTCGCCCCTCACCCGCCGCCATGCTGCTCTCGCGCACCGCGCATGCGCGAGCCGCCGCCGGCGCGCCGGAAGAGCCACGCCCGGCGCGCGACCGCCGCGCGGCGGGACCGCGCTTTGGCCGCGCGGCAGCAGCGCCCGCCGGGCGGCGCGTGCCCGGAGCGGCCCCGACGCTGCAGCCCCGCGCGTTGCGCGCCGAGCGCCCGCCGGCCCCGCGCCCCTGGGGCGGGAGGACACGCCCCCGGCGGGGCGGGAGCGGGGAAGGGGCGGGTCTGAGCTTGGGCTGGGGGCGAGGGGCAAGTCGGGGGGTGCAGGCGGCACCCGAGGGGCGGTGGGAGGGCTGTGCCGAGCATGGTGGGGCGGAGGGGGCACAAGGTCGGAGGGCAGGGGGTTCGGGGGCACGTCCCGCAAAAACCTCGCATGGGGCAACATCTCCATGGGAATCACTTGGGGGGGGGGGGGACAGGGGGACAGATGACAGGGATGGGGGGGGGGGGGGGGGGGGGCGGGCAGAACAGCGGGGAGGAGACCCTCTGGGCCCCGGACTCTCCCCACCGGACAGCCCCGGCTGCAGCACCCGCGGGTCCCCGCTGGAGACAGAGCCAGGAGCCTCCGGCCGCAGGGCTGGCGCCGCCAGGCGAGCACGCTGAACGGCCGGCAGGCAAACCTGGGCAGGGGGAGCTGCCGAGCAGCACCAGACACAACACGGCAGCTCAAGAACAAAAATCCCAAGTTATGTCTCAGCATATGAGAAAAGTAACACAGGAGAAAGCAGAAGAATTCAGTGAGCATGAGGGATAGGATAGCAGTTGAGCTAAAGGAGGTCAGCTCAAACTACAACACATCTGTTCAAAGCCAGAGCCATCGGTACGCTTAAAAAAAAATTAAAAAAAAAAAATCAATACTAAGACTCATCAATACAATTTTGAAAGCATTCTCAGCATAAAAGCAAACACCCTTGATAGTGCTGGAAAACGTCTCGTCCCTTTCTCACAGCACCCCTGGGGGGAGATACACACCCCACCCCCCCCGCCCGTGAGACCGCAGGAAGACCTCGTACCATCCTCGGACTCACCACAACAGCTACAGCCCTTGCGCCGCCGCCGCTGCTGCTGCACGTCTCGCTTGCTCAGTCAATAAATCTGCAGAGTGAAGTGTAAAACTCTAAATAAACATAACAAAGTCATGTTTAAAACGTTCTTTAAAGAAAAAACAAATCTCAGTCGTTCACTTTATACCGAAAAAGCACGTGGATGTTCATGTACATCCAACAAAAATGCTTACACTACCAAAGTATTTGATTTGATGTTTGCGTTAACTGCACTCACCCAGCTGCAAGCAGATACCATTAAATCACCTGTCTCCAAAATACACCGTTCCCATCCGACTGGGGGGTTTCTTGTGCATTACACCATTAGGAGGGACATCTGGGCAGCTGCACCGCCCAGGAGAGATGCCACCAAATGGCCAGGGAAATGCACCACCGAAAGCCAGACAGAAATAAAGTACTTTGGAGTGCTCCCTCCAAATATGGGGAAAACCACCCATAACATTCAGCAGCCTCTCTTTTTAAACACATAGAAGAAATACCGAATTTCTTAAACACCCTCTTCAATCGTACCCTGAAGCTCGCGGGCGGTTACAGTTTAAACAAGGCAAGTCCATTTGTATATTACACAACATGAACTGTTTGGGGTTTTTTCCTATCAGAAATGAAACTTATAAAAAATTAGTAAGATAAGAGATCCCCATACTATTTTACTTTGGGGACACACACACACACACGACACACACACAGATGGGACCATGACGGACAGGGATGACGACACAATGCAGAAATCAACCACCCAGTTCTGCAATGCTTAAGGCTACCAAACAGGACTGGAAGATTTGCCAGAGAGAGGTGGGGGGAAAAAAACCACCAAACAAGCAAAAAAACCCCAAACAACAAAACAAAACAACACAACACAAAAAAAACCCCAACCCACGACCTTGAT
Source organism: Leptosomus discolor (assembly GCF_034619465.1). NCBI lineage: Eukaryota > Metazoa > Chordata > Aves > Leptosomiformes > Leptosomidae > Leptosomus > Leptosomus discolor. The sequence continues at coordinate 4,190 of NW_028237880.1, forward strand.
TGCTCTTAGTACAGATGTCAGTATCTCAGTCAGGTTTTCACGTACCCCTATGAGATATTTTAAACACTTAAGGACTGAAAAAGGAGAAAGCTTTTATCTGGAACACAGTCCATTTCTTCAGAACATCCAAACTCTGACGCACAGTTTCTTTCCCCTTTCAGCACCATACGATTCTCACAGAATCGTTTCTCAGCAAGCACACAAAACAGAAAGCTACGCACGCTCTCAGGAAGAGCAAATAAACGGAGGGGAGTACACTTCACACAGGCACAACGTGCTCCAGAACAGACCTTATTTTGAGTGTTTCTGCTGAAGCACTTCCTATCAAAACTAGAGAAGGAGAGCTGGCACGTTCTTCACGTTCACTTTAAAGTCCGTACTACAAGTACCTGGGGAAAAACGCAGACGCACGGGGCAGACGTACCTTGTCCTTGTAGGCCACTCGGGATCCTCTGGGCCAGTCTTGTACCTCCAGGGCAGAAGAAAGGGTCACCATGGTGAAATGATGCCAGTTGATAGTCTGCTGAGAGAGGAAAAAAAAAACAAAACAAGCCACCTTTTAGCACAAAGCGGGCTAGGAATCGAAAGCTTCCTATTTCGGCGAAGGTTTGCAATGACTACAACCGAGTGGAGGAAAAAGCATTTTGCATCATCTTTGGTACAGCTGTTGAGACAGGCCACTAGAGATTTTGGTTTTCATAGAAAACTGGGTGCTTTCTGTCTTTTTTTTTTTTTCTTTTTTTTCTCCTTCTGACTCATTGGCAGCTTCAGTCTCACCAGAACTCCCTTCCTTAGATCGACACAGATAACTACGCACCTTTTCTCAAGCCTACATAGAGCCAGGGTTTCCTCACCCTAGACATCCCAAATCGAATACTATCCTTAAAATGTACAGCGACCCACCTGCCCTTGTCAACTGCCTCCTTGCAGAAACTGCCCCTTCACAGCTCGTCCCCGTCTCAGCGGATTGTCCTGCTGGAGGATGAAGTGCAGAAGATGCGTATCCCCACAGCATTTGTCTGTGAGGGTACATGTTCAGAAATACTCTGAATCTGTAAGACAGACAGGTGTAATTTCTGCGATTTCAATCATCAGAACTCAATTGTGAGGAAACAAACTAATGTTTAAATGAAGGGTCTGTACGCTACAGTCCTAGGAGAGGGGCAGGGGGGAGAAAGGCATTACAAATTGGGAAAAAAAAAAAAAGGGCATGATTCGGAGCTCCCAATCATGACGGAGCGGTGGGGACAGTAACAAAAGCAAAGACAAACAGCAGCAACGTTAAGTGAAATCCAGCTTTAATTCTGATCACGTCTTTAAGAGACTCCCCAAGTCTATACCTCAGTCCTACGAAGGACTAGTCCTTTTTTTTGAAGGACAAGTTGTTTTTTTTTTTTTAACACATAAAAGTCCCAGACTGAGGGCTCCACGGAATAGCATGTGGACTGAACCACAGGACAAGCAGTCATCAACACTCTAATGAAAAAACCAAATCGACTATAAACCAAGTTTAAACATCACTGTCCATCCTGTTTCTTTGGTTACATTTCTACCGGCATCTAGGTGCTCAAGAGTTCACTGTCCTCACACCACAGGTTACTGACAATGTACTCGGGCATCTAAAAATAAAAAGCCATCTCCACCCCACCCATAAAATCAGGGTGAACCACGAGAAGAGAAACTCTCAAGGCGGCAACAGGCAGCTCTGCACTTACCACGGAGGAAAGTCTGTTCCTCGGCCCGGAAAAAAAAACACTCTCGACTCCCAAGGGACCTCCCGGGGAACGAACCGTGCTCCATTAACGGCGTTTTGTCCCCAGCTTCTCTGCCCCGGGCTTGGGTGGGGAGGGGCGGCGGGGCCCTTCCACTCGCCCTGGCCCCTCCGCGCTCCCCCACCCCCACGTGGGCCATCGCCCAAGCACCGACCGCATCCGCCCGCGCGGGATCTCCCTCGTGGGACGCGGAACGCGACGCCGGGAAGAGGCGGCGGAACAGGAACCTCTTGGTCAGGTCGCCCGGCCAGCGGCGAGAAGACCGAGCCAGGTTCTGCCCGAGGGGCCGGGCAGGGCCCCCTGGAGCCCCAGCCGGCCCGTTTCCGTCCCCTTTGCCCGGCACTGAGCAGGCCCCGCCGCCCCGCCCCAGACACCGGCGAGCACCGCCCGGCCCGCTCCGGCGCACCGGCAGGGCAGCCCAGCAGCGCCGCGCCCCGGGACCGCCGCTCCCGCCGTGCCGCGAGAGGCGCCTGCCCGGCTTCAGGCCCTGCGGGGACACCGCCCTCCCCACCCTCCCCCCCACGGCGCGGCTCCCCCCCGCTTCTTCCCACACGGCGCGGCTCCGCCCGCAGCCCCCCCCGCCCCGCTCCGCGCCTCCGACACGGGCCCCGCCGGCCTGGCCGCCCGCCTCACGGCTTTCCCCGGGACCCACCGGTCGATCGCCCGCTCCCCACTCACCCGCTCCCCCGGCGGAGCCCGAGCCAGAAGAGCCCCAGCCGCAGCCCCAGCCCCGCAACGTTCGGTGACCGCGCCGCTCCTGCCGCGACTCGCACTGCCGGGCGGTGCACCGGAGAGTGCAGGAAGCCACGCGCCCCGGAGGGGCGGGGAGAGAGGCGGAAGTGACGCTTCCGGCGGCGCGACAGGATGCAGGAACACGCGCCCACCAGAACGGGGGATGCGGCAAAGCGCGCCCCCTGCCGGGCGGGGGGAGCATGGAAGACACACCCCTGGGCGGGCGGGAGCACCGCTGGGCAGCGCCAAAGCACGCGCACCAGGGGCGGGAGGAGGGAGCGGGACGGCACCTCCGGGCGGCCGGCGACCAGGAGACCCCGCGCACCCGCCGAAAGGGATGACTCGCTCGCCTCACCGGTGGCCTCGGCCCTCCCCCGGCGCGCCGCCGTGCTGCTGCCGGGCACGCGTTTGCCCGGCACGCGCTTGCCCCGCCCACCACCGACGCGCCGGAGGGGCCGGAGCCGGCGCGCGAACGGGCAGAGGGCGAGGGGCGGAGCGGCAGCGGGGCTGCCTTACCGGGAGGCAGCAGACGGCGCCAGGCAGCCCCCGCGGTCTCGCATGGCCGCTGCGGGCGAACGGCAGCGTGGAAACAGCGAACGACACCGCGGGTCGGGGCTGCAGTACCTGCCCTTGGCCGCATGGTGGCAGCAGAGCGCCGCAAAGCGAACTGAAACGCGCAGAAAGCCCATTTAAGAAGCGCGGGCTCTGAGGAAATCCGGGGGCGATGGACAGAAAAGGCAGCGAACGTGCCCCTCCAGCCCGTATCCGGGGCTACACTGCAACAGCTGCCCTGTCCCCCGATGACCCCTCACTAGCCAGGGAGGGGCGTCGAGAAAAGGGGAGGAGACCTGCGGGTCGAAGTGAAATCGGGTTTAACGAGACAGCACCACTACCAACAGAGGCATGCAAAGTTAGACTGGGCCAAATGAACGTGCAGCAGCCACGATCGACAGGAGAGGGGTCCTCGGGAGCAAGGAGAAGCAGGGAAAGGAGAGAGCCCTGCAGGAGCCCCGCGGGAGATCCCCTTCCTCAGCAAACCTTCCCCCTTTATACTGAGCATGACACAGTGGTCTGGGCTACACCTGTAGCTGACTCAAACTGCTAACAGCCTGCTGAGCATTGCTGGGCTGTGATTCTGGACCAGCCAAACCGTGACGGCAAAACACAGACAGGCAAGGCTGTAGACAGAAACTTTTAAAAGCGATGGGGATTAAGGAAATAAGGGAAAAAAATAAAAATAGTAATGGAGAAGTAGAAAGAAAAATCTGTAAAGCAAAGGCACTGAAGAAAAAGAAAAAGTTAAAACTTAAGATATCAAAAAGCAAAGAGTAGATGTAGAAAATACAGTGTAAGCAATAGGGATTAGGGAAATAAAGGGGAAAGATATAAAAATACAGAAAGTGACAGCCAACAAAAATGGAGACAGAGAAAGAAAAATTTAAAAGGATGGTGGTGAGGAAAGATAAGGCATAATTAAAAAATAAAGACAGGATGTGGGATAAAAGTAGATAGAAATCTTTAAGAGCAACAGGGTACAAGAAACAGAAATAATTTAAAAATAGGGTCGGGGAGGTGGATAGAAGAAAATTGAGGAAGAATTTTTTTTTTTTTTTTTAAGTGAGAGCATACAGGACAGAGAGAGGAATTAAAAAGGAGGGACAGGGTGCCAGAGGGAGGGAAAATGAGAAAGAGAAATTGCAATGCAGTGAGGCACAAGAAACACGGGAAAGCATTAAGAAATTGGGAGAGGGAGCCAGAAAATGGGACACCATGAACAAGAGAGGGCTGGAGAGGGGGACAAGGGTGTAGAGAGGAGAGCTGAGAGATTGCACCAGAAAATAGGGACCGAGAGACAAATCGGAGAGATGGGGAGTGAGGCAGAAGGGACTGACGAGACAGAGGCAAAACAAGGGCCGGGGACAACAGGGAAAAAGAAACATAGGCAAGAAATTAAAAATAGAAACAGGGAGCCAAATAGAAACACATGTAGAACAAATATTTCAAAAAGCGATGGAGTACGGGAAACACAGGCAAGAAATAACACATGGGGGCAGGGTGACAGATGGAAGAAGCAAAACTGAAGAAGTGGTTGGGTAGAGGACACAGAGGGAAGAATTAAGAACTAGAGTCAGGGAGATGGACAGAGGGAAAAGCAGAAAGAATATTTTAAATGTGAAAGGGTACAAGAATTAAAAGAATAGGTATATGGACCTGCGTAAAGGGATGCAGGCAAAAATGTGAAAAACAACAAGATACGAGAAACAGGCAAGAAATTAAAATTAGGTCAGGGAGGGGGAGAGCAAGAGAGAGGTTGCAAGAAAATTTAAAAAGCAACTGGGTTCAAGAGACTTAAGTGAGAAGTTAAAAGACAGGAACGGAGAGGTAGAAACTTTCAAAAGCAATGGGGTACAAGAAACATGCAAGGAGGAAAAAACAGGAACAGAGAGCCCAGTAGAAGCAAACTGCCATGGGTTGACCTTGGCTGGCTGTTGAGTGCCCACCAAGGTGCTCCATCACTTCCTTTCCTCAACCAGAGGAAGAAAATACAACAAAAGCGCTAGTGGAAACCCACCACACTTCCCACAATCAACAAGGACCTGGATAAATGGAGGCAGGGAGAGAGGGAGACCTAGAAATGCCCTTTTCACAAGCAATAGGGCAGAATGAGAACAGAGCTCGTGGGGTGCCAGGAAGGAAAAGACAGAGAAAGGAAAGGTAGAAGGTGACACTTTACAGGGCAATGCTAGCAGAAGAGCAAAAAGCTTTGGCAAACTAGACAGCCTGAAAGGCAGACAGAGGCAGCGACAGGCAAGGAGGCAGGCAGAGATCTGGAGAACCAGGACAGGGATGGGACTGGACACACGTGAGGGGACACATGGCTCCTGGTGCCAACGGCAGACCTCCACCACCCTGAGGCTTTTCTCTGTCTCTGCCCCTTCCCCCTCCACTGCCTCACCTTAGGAGTAGGTGGTGGGTGACTCAATACACCTCTCCCATGAGGTTTCCTGGACATGCAGCAGCTCACATGTGTGCAGCCAACAGAGACGGCAAGGTCCCAGTGTCATGTGCCGGTGGGGCGCTCTGTTGGGGATGGCTGGGAGGGATCCTTCCTTGCCACAGGGACCAGCTGGAGACAGCTGCCTGTGGAAGCCCCTTGGTTTGACTCCTCAGGCAGGCGTGTCCAGGCAGTCCCCTTCATAGCCCAAAGCAGGGCCAGCCCCATCATTAGCCTCACTGGCCACACCTGCCCCAGCTGGAGCCCGTCAGGAACAGGGGCCTGGCCAAAGCCCCACAGCACATGGCCCCCTCCCTGGCACCTGCCCACAACCAGGAGCTCTGCACCCAGGGGCTTGAAAACCATCCAGGGGCACAGAGGAGGCAGGAAAAGTTTACTCACTCCTGCCCAGAACGACTCCTGGCACTGAGCTGGCTACAAGGCTCGGTGCCCAAATGCAGCAGGACAGCAGGAGAGCAGGAAAGAGAAAAGTAGGAGGAAGGTAGAGAAGAGATGGGGGACAGGCAGCCAGCAAACGGGATGCTGCAAACAGGAGAGGGACAACAGTATAGAGAGAGGAGAGCTGGGGGGTGGATGGGAAAAGATGGAGGAATATGTAAGAGACAGGGAGCAGGAGAGAGGTGGAAGTAACCGAGGTCTAAAGTGATAGGGGAAAAGAAACAAAGGTAAGAACTAGCACATAGGGTCAGGGAGATAGAAAGAGGGAGACATACAAAGAAAACTTAAGAAGTGACATCATTTTTCTGCCCTCCCACCACCTCTTGACTCCCACATTTTCCCTGACTTCGCACCCCATCTCAGCCTCCACTTTTTTTCCAGCTATGTCACACACATACACACACACACCCCAGCTTGAGAAAAGCCTGGCAGAAGCCCTGGTGCCCTTGGGAAGACGGCAGCGTGCCCAGCAGGATCCCACAGCAAAGGTGCCAGGATAAAAAACTATCGCTGGCCCTCATGGTGTCTGGGCAGCCCTTTCACAGGCAGCAGAGTGGGAAGGAGCGACAGGCAGGGTGGCAGAGATGGATGGGGGCACACACAGGAGAATGCGCAACTCACTGCAGCTGCTCACATGGGCTCAGACCTTCAATGCCCCTCCACGGCCAGGGACTCGCATGTGCGGGTGATGCAGGCACAGATTTCCTGACATAGTGTGCCAGTCATCTGCTAGGGGATCCTTCCTTGCTGCAGGGACCAGCCCTTCCGTGCTAGAGGCACCATACTCCCTCCTCAGCCAGTTCCCCTTTACTAGCTCCCTCAGGCAGAGCATTTATAGCCCACAGAAGGGCCAGTCCTGTCTTCAGCCCCACTGGCAACACCTGGAGCCCATCAGGAACAGGGGCAAGAACAAACACTCAGGGACAGGGAGATTGGAAGAGGGAGATACAGGGAGAAAATGTAAAAAGTGATGCTGCTTTTCCACCCTCCCATCCCTTGGCTTTGGGAAAGCCCTACGGAAGCCACAGGGCTTCAGGGTGGATTGTCCATGATGGGATTTTGGGCCGAAGGAGTTACCAGAGCAAAGTTCACAGTGCAAACAGTTTATTGGTGGTGTGCATTTTGAGCAGCAGTAGTTAGGGAGATGGGGACAAGGCAGGTGCATGGGGCAGGCACAAGCACGGGACAGGATCAAGCAGGGGGCAGGCACAAGGCACACCCACAGGCAAAACCTCACTTAGGGAAAAACCATGCAGGAAGAGGAAGGGGCATATACAGATCCAGAGGTGATGCGCATCCTAACACCTGCTACATAATCTCACCTTCAGTCCTATTCAGAGAATTGGTGTCAGCAAAACTAGTAACAAAAACAAGGATCCAATCTGCATAAAGTCCAGAGTTCATTGTCACAGTTGAGACCAAGTGCAACAGGGCCACACAGTGCGACGCACTACCATGGGCGATACAGAGCTCTACAATACAACACATGCTTAGGCCACAGTCGAGACCAAGCGCGATACAGAGCCATGCAGGACAATGCCGTCTTACATCACAGTGCAGGGCCACATGAATACAGAACCTTGCAGTGCTGCAATGCAGGACAAATACAACACCCTTCCATACAGTGTCATACAGAACACCACACTGCAACACCATGTCAGGTGGCTGTCACTGTAAATACTGAGCAATGCAATGCAAAACCAGAACAGCAGATGCATGACAAGTTGGACTCTAAAACCTAAACCCATATCAACGCAGCCATGCAATCCTGTCTGGGATCTAAATGGAAATATATTTTTCAAGAGCAGATCGTTCCAGCACAGATGCCTCCACAAAGGTAACCCTCCAGAAACATCTGCAATGCAAAATAGACTTTTGGCTCCCATGACAAGATGGTAAGCGCTTGACATGCTCTGTATTGAAAAGGAGAGGCACTCAAGACATTACCATTGCATGTACCAAGTGCAGAGGGCCCATGGGGTGAACCATAGAGAGATCTGTAGAAGGCACTGTATAGGAAGTGTAGCACAGACTACGCAAATGACACTAGGCCACGGACGCAGGCTAGAACGGCCCTGCTTGGCCCCCGTTCGCATCCTGAGGAATGGACCCTGGGTGCTCTAGCAACCACCGGGAATAACAGACCCCAAAGGGCCATCTCTATAACTCCAAATTTAAATTCCCTGCTGGCCCCAGTCAGCCCACTTTTGCCTCTTGACTTACAGTTCAGAGGGCAGGGTCCAGAATCTGGAGCACATGAACTAATGGGGATGCTCCTGCATTCAGCAGGTTGCTCTTCATGACCTGCAAGACAGAACTCCACCCATCACAGCCGCAGGGGCCAGCATTCACCTCTAAAGCAATGACACCTGCCTCAGAAGCACTACTCCCAGAAAGTGAGATGGGATGTCCAGCATCGCCAAAAAAAAACCAGAGGAAAAAGCATATGCTAAGATACAGGCCAAACCCGCAGCTCTTCCTCTCTCCCCCTCTTTTACCTTGGCCGCTCGACCGCCTGGAGTTACATTCTTCCATCTGCCCGCCACCTTTCCAACTCAAACAACAGGGTATGATTATAGCTACATCAATAATATGACATCCCAAAAACTGCTACTTCAGCACACCGGTCATCACTCACCTTGCCAGAATCCACACCATTGTGGATCTCTCACTTCAGACATTGATTCACACCTAGAAAACAATGCCAAAACAGTGTAAGCTACTCCGAGCCACCAACAGTAATGCCAATTCTCTGACCTTGCACACCGGCCCACCATCATTCGGCACTCAGCTCACCTCTTCTGTTGCACTTTGGCACGGGTTTGTCCCTCCGCATCTGAAAAACAGCCCAAACAAACCCCATGAAGCAAGTCGGCTGGCTGCTGACCGATAGCTTGACAAGATGCAAGGTCCATCTTCTCTTGGCACGTTCTTTCTAACTACAGCTAAAAAAACATCACCTATCAAGCCTCACATGTATTGACTACCACACAAACTGCTGTTCCCAGAAGACCAGAGTCCAACCTCACACAACTCCAAAACACTATGAAAATAACTGTGGCAGCTGGCTACAGCTAATTGGCCAGAGATGGACTGTATGGTCATTGCCAAAAGAATCTGAGCAGATCAACATATCACCCCACAACAATAAAGCTGTGCTACCCCTGTCTTTAAAATTGCTACACCCCTGGGCAAGGCAGCTCCAACCCTGGCACGAAGACCAACAATACACGCAGACAACACGATAAATGTGACATGAGACCCAGTAAGACCACAAGCAAGAATGACACCAGAAGAAGATGCTGCCAGAATAAAAGCCCTGTGGTGCCACGATGGCAAAGACACTCTAGAGCGGCCCCAGAATAGAGTCCAATGTAATGGCCCGTTACAAGAAGTTGCTGTCAAATCTGAGATGACAGATGCTCAGAAAGCCCAGCTTAAAGACCTACGAACGGAAGGATGCAGGGAAGAAGTTCCAGTCCGTGAAAATGGACAGCTAGCAGGTAGAGCCACCAACACAGCACAGAAGGACGCCGCAAACAAGGACTGTCCAGAAACTTCTGAGACATGCTACCAATCCATGATTTAAGCTTGTTAACGCAAGAAAAGAAGCCCTGGACTGGCGATATGCTGGTAAGTACAGGCATTCGAGAGACTAGGGATGGCACCCGAGATACGTGCCGTGCTCGTCAAGCGCAAAGAGCAAGGAAGGCACCGAGACCCGAGAAGGTTTAAGGCACAGAAGACATTTGAAAGTTGAACTGCATAGTGCTGCCTGAGCAAGCCTACCTGTGTGTTTCACTCTGAGGCCAGAAAGAAGTGATTTGCCCAGTGTGGCTGAGATGGCCTTTGTCAAAGCTAAGTTAGCATTTGGCCATAGCTGACTTTTGGCCTGCAGGCAGTGCCAGTACCCTGGCTCAGTTTGTACATATTTGCAGAGTGTAACACAGAATATCCACTTCTGTCCTTCTGCATCCAAAGTAAGGGAGTGAGAATATGACAAACAACCAAGAGCACTTTGTAGATTTATGGTCCTAGGGGAGTTTTACTGATGCTATCGGTGGTTTCAAAGAGTTGTTTTGAGAGATTCAGAACATGTGATGAAGTCATAATGGCTGCATGTGTTTGAGGCCAGAGTCACACAGTACTGTTTTAGCTGCATTTCTGAGCTTCTTTCTTCAGCATGCATTGTAGGTAACGATTATAGTTATTTCGTGAGTGGTAGGTCTAGATTAAGAGGCTCTGGGCGGCCTTAGGAGGCATTAATGTCCTGTCCGTAGTTCTGTGGGGGTGTGTAAAGTGATTGAATTGTAAAACAAAACACCTGGGGAGGAGGGTTTCTTTTAAAACCAAATAACTCTCTGATTATGCTCTAGCTGGCAGCCCCACACAGCTGCTGTGGCTATAGTAACATTTGCTTCGAGGGGACAGAAGTCAGCAAAAGGAGGTGGTGCTGGTGTGGAATTGGCCTTAGGAGCCACTGCTGAAGGAAGTACTGCTCATTCAGATCCTCTCAGCCTGACACGTCCTGCTTGACTTCCCTCTGTGCTGTGTTTTGACTGAGGACAGAGTCCATGGAATCTAGGTTCAGTAGTATTTACCTTGCTCTGTCTCTTGGACACTGGAAGTGTTTTGCAGACTCTTGCTTGCTGTCTGTTTAGCTGTCACTGGCCTTTCTTGGTAAGGGACAGCCACAATGGGGCTGTTAAACCCAGCTTTTCTAAGAGCTGTTTCACTGTAGCTTCCTCTGTCTTGACTGCCAGATTCATGCAAAAGACATGCCTGCTCTACTTTATTGCATGGGCAATTGCGTGGGATCTTTCCCACAGAGGCTTTTCTGCATTGCACATTCACTTAGCCAGTCTCCTCTCTGGAGAGAAGGCAGGACTTCCTGACTGTTAGTAACCTTCATTTGGAGCCGGTCGTTGCCTTTTTTAGGGAAGTTGTGACATGGACGAAGGCTGAGCCTAGCCTTAGAAACACAGTGTGACTGACAAGGCGATCTGTGGAGCATGTGCTATGTCCAGAGAGGATTCAGTGACAGTTACTTGGGTTGTAGGAAGACGGCTGGTGACAGCTGGCAAGGTTATTCTTTTACCATTGTGGCTGTCAATGCTGCTGTTCTTCCCTTCATTCCATTTCCATGCATGTCAGTGCTGCAGCTGTGCTGATTAAGTGCAGAGAATTAATTAACTCACTCGTTATTTTAGCCTCTTAGAGATCCAGATCCCATTAAGGGGTCTACATAGCAGAGATAAGAGAGGTTGTTTGGGGCTTTTTTTTTATCCTTTTTTTTTTTTTTTTTCCCTCACCCTTTTGGAAGTTGATTGATAAGAGGTAATTGTACAACTCGGTTTTCACTCCTGCTGAAGCTATAGTATCATGCTTAGCAGGGAAAACTGCAAGTGAATCAATGTGCGTTGCATTCAGCTCTCAGGATTAGTTTCCCATCTGTCCATCTGTATCGTGGCACAAAATTAGAAAGCAGTCCTTCCAGCATGCAACTCTGCCCTGCATTTCCCCCGACCGAGTTATTCAATCCCCAAATTGTCAATTTTGTCATCTTCTCAACTCTTCTTCCCAGCCAATGACATACATGTGAAAAGGAACTGCCTGCAGGCTGTAAAAGTATAACTGCAAGTACTGAATGAAAACTGAGCTGAGCTTCCTGGTCTTTTCACTGCTTACTTCTCAAACTCTTTGACCTCACTGGCTCTCAGTTCTCTATGGGAGAAGAAGCCTATAAAAGCTGCATGGAAACATTAGCTGGCAAGGGCAGAGTAGCCTTCCTTTCCCTCAGCTGCAGGTTTTGTTACCCCCTCTTTGGCATCCACAGTGGTGTACTGAGATCCTGTTTTTCCTGCAGTCGTATGTCCTGGTCCTTTGCAGCCTGAAATGATATGTAGCCCAGTCAGCCTCTGTGTTAAGCGCTGTAGCTGGCCTGTGATTTTCACAGTTCTCTGCTGATAAAGTATTTTGGTTGCATTAACCCATGTATTTCAGCCACTTAACGTCTTAGAGTTGTTCTGATGAAGCACAGACCTTTTAGAGGTCAGCTCACCCGTGGCTTCCTCATCACCCGTGCCGACACTGACTGACTCACTCATGGTATCATCAACACCATAGTGAAGTATGCAAATTATTCCTGTCCAATGGTACCTACTGACCCAATTGGGAACGTAATCAGAGTAACGATGAAAATGCAAGCCAAACCAAGCCAAGCCAATGTGAAAAATGCAAGCCAAACTCAAAGCCAATGTGAAAAATGCAAGCAGCGATTAATCTGGTATCATCAGAGGTTCTTATGCTGTACACCTCATCATACTGGGTGCCTTCCAGTGGTGCACCGAGTGAGATGGCTAACATCTGTCACTTTTTTTTTAAAACTGCTCACTTTCCCTGAGGGAGAAGAGTGTGCCATGGAAGTTCTGCTTTGGTAGAATGTTTTGGCTCTGGACTTTTTCTTGGGAAGATTTGGGGTTATTTATTTTGGTGTGTTTTTTTCTTTTTCTACAGCTCTAGGTTAGGGGAGATGCATTCAAAAGGATGCAACTTGTTCTTGGAAGGGCAGGAGAAGAGATGAGTGGTCGTCCTAGTTTCTGGAGTGGGATTGAGAGCATTGGGAAGGCTCATTTCATAGACTTGAATCAGCGTGTAAAAAGGCCATTTTTCAAAGCAAGAAAATGGTCTGCTGGTCATTTTTACTGGTGATTCAGATTACTCAGAAAATTTAATGCCTCAGATGTGGCAAACGCTAAGTGCTACGCAGCCTCTGGAGTGGACTGGAAGATTAAAATTAATGACAACTTTGAACAGGTGGGTTGGGAGTTTTGAGGAGTGACAGAGAGAGATGTCCGTTTGGTCAGGCAACTTGAAAGTTGAGCTGCATAGTGTCCATCTGATCCCCCTAGATTGCAGTAAGAAAGACAGTGAGTACAATATAAACCTTGAAAAATATTTAATGAGGAGCTTTTCAGCACATGCATGACAGTGGGTGTGGATGCAGTCAGTATCTACCTTCCTAGTCTTTGCGTGGTCCTCTCGATGTAGCTGTAAGTGGCAGTATTCATCTTTTAGACTTGGGTTTATCATTTAAAGTCTATGTCTCCCTAGGTCTCTCTGTCTTGTTGATGGAATAAGAGTTTCCTTCAGAGAGCCATTCAAAGTACCTAGATTTACACCAACTTTAGCCATCTTAAATGCCTTTGTAGGTGCTGCGTAACTACAATTCACAGGCCTTTGGCTTTCTTTTTATCTTATTCTGTTATTGAAGCTACCCCTTCTGCATTCAGGTTTCTCATGGGTTCTCTGGGTTTAAATGTTTAGAAAGCATTTCATTCAGCCATCTGCTCAAGGCAGTATCCTGCAACTTAGAAAGTTGTTCATGCTTGGGATTTTGTTTGTTCCATTGAAATGGAGAACATGAGGTACCAATTCCTTTCAGCGGACATGGATGGAGCAGGTTCAGAATTCTGGGAAACTGTTTCAGGGTCGAATTTGTTTTGGTAGGATTCTACTGAAGGTGCTAAAGGTGACCTAAATTGCTAGGGATGATCATAGGTGCAGGTTTGAAGGGACGGTAACTTCTAGCAGGGAAAAGATGGAGCAGTAGATGAGCAGGAACACGTTCATTGGGAGTTTGAATGACTTGACCGAGGTCATGCACCAAACCCACAGCAGAGTCAGAACAAGACTCAAAGCTACAAATTTCTTCTGCAACATCTTCATCTTGGGACATTCAGCCATTCATTTCAACAGGGAGGTGCTATGCAGCTCAGAAGTGGGGGTTAAGAGACTCGATTAATTACTTGTTTACCAAAATCTCTTTGCTTAGGCACATCCATTCAAAGCGAACCCTTCTAATCACTGGCCTTGTGATCTCAAGTGTTTCTTACTGATCATTGTCAAATGCTTGCACAGTGATGCTGTGGTTCTAAGTCGCAGTGGGCATCTTGTTACCAAGCTTGCTGCTTTGTAAAGATGCGGAATCATCGTGCCAGTAATAGCATCCTCTGTCCATTTCCCACCCTGCTCCCCACCCCCTACTTGGCTGTTTACTTGTATGTTTGTATTTGGCGAAAAAAAATATCCCTTTGCCATAAAGAGCGCAATGTCCAAGCTGCGACTCGCATTAGTGCATTTTATTTGCTCTTGCTGTCACATGGTCCCTGCGGGTCATAATTCACTGTGGTTGTCATCACAGAACAACCTTGCTGGCCCTGTTATTGTTATTGGGTCCAGAAAGACGAGTTGCGGACCTTTTCCAAGTGCTATTTCTGTCGACCGCTAAAAACCTTCAGAACAAAGTTGCCTGTTTTTTAGTGGTGTGAGCCAGACTCTTTATCTGCCTGCAAGCTTTCTGAATCTTAGCACATTGTGAAGATAGCTCCAGGTATTGCAGAGGAGAGCCTAGTTTACTCTTGAATATACTCTGAGCAAGGGTAAGCTTCAGGCCCTGACTGCTGGTATTAAGTACTACTGCTTAAATCACTTTTGCTTAGCTTCTGGTTTGCTTGTAACAGAAGAGTGAGCTCACCTCTGCTTTCAAGCTCCCATGTAAAAGGCGTGCTGCTGACCACCACATAGACTGCCTAATGTTGGTGTGGGCAGCCCAGTGCTGGTCTATGCTGTAAGGAGCTCATTAGGAATACAGTAGCAGGACTGGAAAAAGGCATTGTATATTCCACTGGCTTCAGGATAACAGTTGTCAAATGCCTGCTATTCTGCTCTGCATTTCAACTCTTTTGGGTATTACTTGCAATGCTAATTTGGAGTAAACCTTCCAAGCTGTATGAAGCTGTACAGTATATAGGTAAAGAAACGGCCAGTTCCATAATCCTGCAGATTATGGAAGAAAACACTTTCTAAATACATCGTGGGTGTTGGGAGGGTGGGATTTCTGGAAAGATTTGATGTTGATGTTCATGGGAAAGTTTAAAACCAGAAGCGTAGGAAAGGTCCCCGTATTTTCTCTTATTTTAGGGCGAAGGATGAGGAAGTTGTATCAGTTTAATTCCGATGGGGAAGTCTTAAGTATTTCTTTGCTGAGGGACATATCTTAAGGCAGCAAGAAAGAGACAAATGGATAGGTGCACTCCCACGGCTTCCTCCTTTCACAGCTGTCAGGGCACATGCTGAAGCAGCACAGAGGGAAAGCTCAGGCCTAATGCGGAATGGGAACTGTACAAAGCTGAGTTCTCATCCGGCAGCTTAACGACTGGTGCTGTAGGCAGATCACTTCAGAAAATGCCTCCATTTCTGTCCTGTCTGTAAAACGGGGATTAAAATCTTGGCTTTCTTAAAGGATTTAGTAATCTACTCACAGGAAGAAGTATATGTATCTAAGGAATCAGGGATTAGTTTGGTTCTGTATAAAATTAGTTGAAGCAAGGTCATTGCTCTGATGTTAATGCCTCACCAGGGTCCAGCTAGACTGTCCAGTGGTTCTAGACTAGTGCCTTTCAGACGCTTGCACTAGCACAGTTGAGATCAAAGGTTTTTGATGAAGCAAAACACAAACAAGAAGAGAGTGATTTTCTCTGCCTCTTTTTGTGTATGTTCTTGTAAGCCTAGATAAAGAACACCTTCCTTTGTTACTCATTTATTGGCCCATAGGAGAGGATAACAATCCTTTATTATAGAATTGTTTGGGGGATTTTTTTTCAGTCCCGTGTAAGGCTCGTGACAATGCTGAAGGTCACGAGTTGCAACCACCTTCATGACCCGTGGCGGGGGCTGTTAAGCTTAGGCAAAACAGGATTATTCACTAGTGTGAAATGCTCAGATAAGCTGTTCAAATAGTTGACAAAAACATTTCCGCGCCCGGCCGCAGCTCTTCCCTGCCGCAGCCGCCTGCGCTCCTGTCCGCACCCGAAGCCCCGTGCCCGCAGAGGCAGCTGGGTCTGGAGCTGCCAGCGCCAGCAGCCCCAGAGCAGAATGAGCTCCCTGAGCAGAGGCCGAGGCTCATATACCCCAGGCCCCGCCCCCGGGCAAGTGGTGGGGATGGGACACAAGGGGGGGCGGTGCCGGGGGGGGGTGGGCAGCAAGGCACACCAACGGGAGGGTGGGGCATGGGGCAAAAAAGTCACGCCCGGGGGGGGCGGTGCTGGGGTGGGGTGCAGAATAACAAAGGCAAACCCGGGAAGGGGAGGGGGTGGGGGCCGGGCAGGGCACGGCCACTGTCGGCGAGGCCATGGGGGGGGCGGTGCTGGGGCGAGGTGCAAAGCAGCAAGGCACGCCCACGGGGGGGGGCGGTGCCGGGGCAGAAAAGGCACACCCGGGGGGGGGGTCGGGGGGGGGCAAGCAGGGCACGCCTACAGTGGCCAGTGCCGAAGAACGGCAGCAAGGCACGCTCGCGGCGGGGGGGGGAGGCGCCGGGTGGATTTGGGGCCAGGCACACCCACCCTTAGCAAGGCCACCGAGTTGGGGGTGGCATGGGAAAAACCCCACCTGAAGGCAGAGACAGGGGTATGGGGGGGCATAGACAGGTGCAGACGTGGGGCGCATCCTCACGGCTGCTCGATAGTCTCACCTTCAAGTCCTAGGAAGGGAAATGCGGTCACCAACACGCCTCACAAAAAACAAGTTGCCATCCTGCAGGAAGTTCAGAATTCCGGGAAAATCCAGTGCACCTAGAACAAAACAGCACCAAAACTATCAGTTAAAAAAAAAGGCTGTGTGTTTTAAAACCCCCCTGTCACCCCTGAACACCCCGTAGGAAACTGCCGACGTTAAAAAAAAAAAAAAAAAAAAAACAAACCAAAAAAACCCCAAAACCCAAGCTGCATCCCAGGGCGCTCTCTCCTGTGGGTGCCGCTGGACCCTGCCCAGTCCCACAGCTCTCGCCTCGCCCAGAAGGAGCTCCCTGGGCAGAGCCCGGGGCTCATCTACTCCAGGCCCCCCCGCACCGAACCGGCACTTGGGCATCCTGGAGGACTGCGGGCCCATAGAGCGCAAGTTCGGAGGACTGAGGGGCACTTCCGGCATCATGGAGGACCGCGGGGAAGCGGCGGGAGCCTGCCGGAGCCCCGGAGGAGCCGGTGAGTCCCCCGCGAAACGAGTGCCGGCGGCGCCGCCGTCTCGGGGCCGCATCCGCGTCGTTTCTCTCCGGAGCTGCGGCCGGTGCTTGGAGGGGGGCGAGTGTATGGCGCCGCCGTCTTGTGAAGGCTGAGGCTGCCCGCGGCGGGGATGGGGCCGCGCGGGCAGGAGGGGACAGGCCGCCGCCCCGCCGTGCAGAGCTGCGTTCCTTGCGTGTTTCGGCAGGAATCGCTGTTGAATCCGTCTCGCTCTCGAATCCGTCTCGCTCTCCGCGGCTTCCGGGCAGTTTCTCCGCCGGCCCTGCCGGTCCGCGGTTAGGCCGGCGCGGAGCACCGGTGACGGGACCTGCGTGCGTGCGTGCGTGCGTGAGGGGCTCTTGCGAGAAGCGCCTCACAATAAGCAGGCTCAGCTCCGGGGCGGCGCTAGTAAATGGCATGGTCCTCGGGCGCCGTTAATTCGTGCCACGCGTTTGAGCTGGAATTTGAGAGAATAGTCTGTTATTTAAATGGCCCGATTGAAGAGTTGACTGGTACAGAAAGCGGGTGAACGAACGGCTCACAGCCAGCGAGCGCTCCGTGTACCGCTGCTGAAGGGAGCAGGAGCAAAGCGCAGGCACCCGACTGACACAAGAGGAAAAGGTTCATTACCGTTGGAAATCACGGTTTCGGATTGTGAATTAGGACTCTAATGAGGGGTCCGTTCACGACGACCGTTACCCTAAACTGCTCCCAATTGGTATTCTATTTCTGCTTCCCAAGGAGAAAATTTTCATCTGATGGTGCTGCGGGGGTATCTTTAATGCATCAGTTTAAGATGGCTAGTATTGTTAAACGGGCACTCATGATGCCCAGTTAGCGTTCGATCTGTTTCTAAAATGAAATCTAAGGTTTTTGTTCGTCGGATTTAATGGGCGTCGGTTTTTTCTTTTAGCTCTACTTGGAAGGAATTGGTACCCGTCCCCTCCTCCCCCCCCCCAACGGCTATGTTTAAGTTTCGGCAGTCGTGACTCCCTGTTGGTTTTCTAATTTTCCTTTTATTTTAAATCTAAATCTTTTAGCGTTATGTTAGTTCACCACCGCCCGGGAATTCTTTTAGTACCTATGTTTAAACGTAGCCGTTATTGAACGATTCCTTTTTTTATTTCTCTTTATCTAAAAATCTAAAGCTTCGATTACTCTTTTGGTTCTAAGCAGGAGTCACTGTTGCCTCCCAGCTTGCTTACAGCGGTGTGCTCGTTTAAGCGTTAGAGCCTCCCAATTAGTTTCCAGTTCAATTGGTTTAGCAGTGGTTATGTTTAAATGGAGCTGTTCACGACTCCCAATTAGTTTTCTGTCTTTATCACTTCAAGAGGGTCTCTCAACTATTCATTTTTTGAATTGCAATAGGGACCGGGAATAATTACTGCCTGGTTCATCAAGTAACATCTGCCACTAAATTTAGTCATTACTCAACCCTAGGTAATATTTCTTCTCTTTAGGCGCGCTCTGATATTTTGTGACTTTACCACGAAGTGGATTAACTAGGACGCGTGATTTTTTTCTTTTCCTGTTAGAGTTGTTTCGCTACAGGTATTCCTTCCAGTTAGTGCTCTGTTGTTGATATTCTGCTGCTTGCCCTTTGATTACATCAATGGGGAGTAAGTACTGTCTGCAAAGCGGGAAGCAATAGCTAGAGCGGACGACGGGCAGTATTTGCTCCCAAAGACTATTCTGGTTACTGTGACGGACATTTTTATTTTAAACGTTTTGACGTAAACGAGCGGTAAAAATTAAACTAATAGAAACTGACCACTTTGGAATTCCCCAGGAAAAACGACCGGAGCGAGGACGCCTGCCGCGGTCCACTTGGGACGCTCGACGGTTTTGCACTCCGTCTCCAAAGTTTGAAGCTCCGCGGAGCGCAACCTCCCCGAGCGGCGACTCGGCCTGTAGCCACCGCCCGCTCTTCTCTCCGGCTCCGCCACCCGTTTTTCCAGAGCAGCCCAAAATCCCGGGGAAGCGAACCCGCGCACAGCAGATACGCCGCGACACCAAACCTCCGGCTGTCCAGCTGCGCCGCCCCCGACCGTCGCTGCTGCGCCAACGGGAGCCTCCGGCCGACGCGGTGCCGAGCGCCCGCGACCCCGTCGGCCGCCGGCTCTGCCAGCGGCGCGGTCCGGCGAAATCCGCGACGCTGCCGAGTCTGCGGCGAGTCCGGGGCGTGTTTTTTTTAGCGAAGGAAAATGCCGTTTCAAGTCTCAAGTCCGACCTGCAAGGAAAAAGAAAGCCCGCGTAACAAGGCTAGACCCGTTCCTGTCTGTTGCAGAACTTGTACCAGCGCTACATTCTGGACGGGACCGAATGACAAAGCCGAATGACAGCCTGCAAGAATCCTCCTCTCAGAGCTCTCTGGTTGCAAAGGGACTATTGTAGATCACCAGCAGTTGTAAGACACTGAGACTCCTACTTTTCTCCATCTGCCTCCCTCAACAGAAATAAGTCCCAAAGGACAGAAAACCCCAGGAAAGGGTTGAAACCAAACCGAACCCAAAGCAAAAACCAAAACCAAGGAAAAACCGTCGGGGAAAAGAGCCCCAAAGCATCAGGAACTGTACCAAGCACCTTAAGTAACACTGAAGCGACTCGAACCAAAACAAGTGACAAAGCAGCTCAGGAGAGGTGCCAGGAAAGACAAATGAGTCCACACAGAGCAACGCCCGTGTCCTTCTGAGAGGACTAGGCAGGTGAGAGAAGGCCCTTTGAAGGCCCGTGGTTCTGAGAAGGCCACTTGTCACGCAGATTGATTCTGGTGCCTGGATGGGAAATGGAGGGGACTGAGGGGCACACGAAGGGGAGGGAGGAACTCGGACAGCTTACGGAGATGCCTGCGGTGCAAAGCCAAAAAGACGGCTGCAGGATGGCTCGGCGTCGGTGCCATCGACCCCCCCCAAAAGATGCTGTGACCCCACTTGGGGACGACAGCCTCTGGCCCCGGCGCCCCCGGGGCTGGGCAGAGGCAGCAGCGCTCGGCATAGCTGGTGGCAGGGGGCCCGACGGGGTGGAACGCGTCCCGGCAGGGCCTGGCCAGGCCCAGGAGCACATCTGGTCCTCGCTGAGGGGCTGGAGCCGATGGGGCCCTGAGGAGTACAGGGGTGGCCTGGTGTCCCCGGCCGCAGCTCTTCCCTGCCGCAGCCGCCTGCGCTCCTGTCCGCGCCCGAAGCCCCGTGCCCGCAGAGGCAGCTGGGTCTGGAGCTGCCAGCGCCAGCAGCCCCAGAGCAGAATGAGCTCCCTGAGCAGAGGCCGAGGCTCATATACCCCAGGCCCCGCCCCCGGGCAAGTGGTGGGGATGGGACACAAGGGGGGGCGGTGCCGGGGGGTGGGGGGGGGGGTGGGGGGGGTGGGCAGCAAGGCACGCCAACGGGAGGGTGGGGCATGGGGCAAAAAAGTCACGCCCGGGGGGGGGGGGCGGTGCTGGGGTGGGGTGCAGAATAACAAAGGCAAACCCGGGAAGGGGAGGGGGTGGGGGCCGGGCAGGGCACGGCCGCTGTCGGCGAGGCCATGGGGGGGGCGGTGCTGGGGCGAGGTGCAAAGCAGCAAGGCACTCCCACGGGGGGGGGGGGCGGTGCCGGGGCAGAAAAGGCACACCCGGGGGGGGGGTCGGGGGGGGGGGCAAGCAGGGCACGCCTACAGTGGCCAGTGCCGAAGAACGGCAGCAAGGCACGCTCGCGGCGGGGGGGGGGGAGGCGCCGGGTGGATTTGGGGCCAGGCACACCCACCCTTAGCAAGGCCACCGAGTTGGGGGTGGCATGGGAAAAACCCCACCTGAAGGCAGAGACAGGGGTATGGGGGGGCATAGACAGGTGCAGACGTGGGGCGCATCCTCACGGCTGCTCGATAGTCTCACCTTCAAGTCCTAGGAAGGGAAATGCGGTCACCAACACGCCTCACAAAAAACAAGTTGCCATCCTGCAGGAAGTTCAGAATTCCGGGAAAATCCAGTGCACCTAGAACAAAACAGCACCAAAACTATCAGTTAAAAAAAAAGGCTGTGTGTTTTAAAACCCTCCTGTCACCCCTGAACACCCCGTAGGAAACTGCCGACGTTAAAAAAAAAAAAAAAAAACAAAAACCAAACCAAAAAAACCCCAAAACCCAAGCTGCATCCCAGGGCGCTCTCTCCTGTGGGTGCCGCTGGACCCTGCCCAGTCCCACAGCTCTCGCCTCGCCCAGAAGGAGCTCCCTGGGCAGAGCCCGGGGCTCATCTACTCCAGGCCCCCCCGCACCGAACCGGCACTTGGGCATCCTGGAGGACTGCGGGCCCATAGAGCGCAAGTTCGGAGGACTGAGGGGCACTTCCGGCATCATGGAGGACCGCGGGGAAGCGGCGGGAGCCTGCCGGAGCCCCGGAGGAGCCGGTGAGTCCCCCGCGAAACGAGTGCCGGCGGCGCCGCCGTCTCGGGGCCGCATCCGCGTCGTTTCTCTCCGGAGCTGCGGCCGGTGCTTGGAGGGGGGCGAGTGTATGGCGCCGCCGTCTTGTGAAGGCTGAGGCTGCCCGCGGCGGGGATGGGGCCGCGCGGGCAGGAGGGGACAGGCCGCCGCCCCGCCGTGCAGAGCTGCGTTCCTTGCGTGTTTCGGCAGGAATCGCTGTTGAATCCGTCTCGCTCTCGAATCCGTCTCGCTCTCCGCGGCTTCCGGGCAGTTTCTCCGCCGGCCCTGCCGGTCCGCGGTTAGGCCGGCGCGGAGCACCGGTGACGGGACCTGCGGGCGTGCGGGCGTGCGTGCGTGCGTGCGTGAGGGGCTCTTGCGAGAAGCGCCTCACAATAAGCAGGCTCAGCTCCGGGGCGGCGCTAGTAAATGGCATGGTCCTCGGGCGCCGTTAATTCGTGCCACGCGTTTGAGCTGGAATTTGAGAGAATAGTCTGTTATTTAAATGGCCCGATTGAAGAGTTGACTGGTACAGAAAGCGGGTGAACGAACGGCTCACAGCCAGCGAGCGCTCCGTGTACCGCTGCTGAAGGGAGCAGGAGCAAAGCGCAGGCACCCGACTGACACAAGAGGAAAAGGTTCATTACCGTTGGAAATCACGGTTTCGGATTGTGAATTAGGACTCTAATGAGGGGTCCGTTCACGACGACCGTTACCCTAAACTGCTCCCAATTGGTATTCTATTTCTGCTTCCCAAGGAGAAAATTTTCATCTGATGGTGCTGCGGGGGTATCTTTAATGCATCAGTTTAAGATGGCTAGTATTGTTAAACGGGCACTCATGATGCCCAGTTAGCGTTCGATCTGTTTCTAAAATGAAATCTAAGGTTTTTGTTCGTCGGATTTAATGGGCGTCGGTTTTTTCTTTTAGCTCTACTTGGAAGGAATTGGTACCCGTCCCCTCCTCCCCCCCCCCAACGGCTATGTTTAAGTTTCGGCAGTCGTGACTCCCTGTTGGTTTTCTAATTTTCCTTTTATTTTAAATCTAAATCTTTTAGCGTTATGTTAGTTCACCACCGCCCGGGAATTCTTTTAGTACCTACGTTTAAACGTAGCCGTTATTGAACGATTCCTTTTTTTATTTCTCTTTATCTAAAAATCTAAAGCTTCGATTACTCTTTTGGTTCTAAGCAGGAGTCACTGTTGCCTCCCAGCTTGCTTACAGCGGTGTGCTCGTTTAAGCGTTAGAGCCTCCCAATTAGTTTCCAGTTCAATTGGTTTAGCAGTGGTTATGTTTAAATGGAGCTGTTCACGACTCCCAATTAGTTTTCTGTCTTTATCACTTCAAGAGGGTCTCTCAACTATTCATTTTTTGAATTGCAATAGGGACCGGGAATAATTACTGCCTGGTTCATTAAGTAACATCTGCCACTAAATTTAGTCATTACTCAACCCTAGGTAATATTTCTTCTCTTTAGGCGCGCTCTGATATTTTGTGACTTTACCACGAAGTGGATTAACTAGGACGCGTGATTTTTTTCTTTTCCTGTTAGAGTTGTTTCGCTACAGGTATTCCTTCCAGTTAGTGCTCTGTTGTTGATATTCTGCTGCTTGCCCTTTGATTACATCAATGGGGAGTAAGTACTGTCTGCAAAGCGGGAAGCAATAGCTAGAGCGGACGACGGGCAGTATTTGCTCCCAAAGACTATTCTGGTTACTGTGACGGACATTTTTATTTTAAACGTTTTGACGTAAACGAGCGGTAAAAATTAAACTAATAGAAACTGACCACTTTGGAATTCCCCAGGAAAAACGACCGGAGCGAGGACGCCTGCCGCGGTCCACTTGGGACGCTCGACGGTTTTGCACTCCGTCTCCAAAGTTTGAAGCTCCGCGGAGCGCAACCTCCCCGAGCGGCGACTCGGCCTGTAGCCACCGCCCGCTCTTCTCTCCGGCTCCGCCACCCGTTTTTCCAGAGCAGCCCAAAATCCCGGGGAAGCGAACCCGCGCACAGCAGATACGCCGCGACACCAAACCTCCGGCTGTCCAGCTGCGCCGCCCCCGACCGTCGCTGCTGCGCCAACGGGAGCCTCCGGCCGACGCGGTGCCGAGCGCCCGCGACCCCGTCGGCCGCCGGCTCTGCCAGCGGCGCGGTCCGGCGAAATCCGCGACGCTGCCGAGTCTGCGGCGAGTCCGGGGCGTGTTTTTTTAGCGAAGGAAAATGCCGTTTCAAGTCTCAAGTCCGACCTGCAAGGAAAAAGAAAGCCCGCGTAACAAGGCTAGACCCGTTCCTGTCTGTTGCAGAACTTGTACCAGCGCTACATTCTGGACGGGACCGAATGACAAAGCCGAATGACAGCCTGCAAGAATCCTCCTCTCAGAGCTCTCTGGTTGCAAAGGGACTATTGTAGATCACCAGCAGTTGTAAGACACTGAGACTCCTACTTTTCTCCATCTGCCTCCCTCAACAGAAATAAGTCCCAAAGGACAGAAAACCCCAGGAAAGGGTTGAAACCAAACCGAACCCAAAGCAAAAACCAAAACCAAGGAAAAACCGTCGGGGAAAAGAGCCCCAAAGCATCAGGAACTGTACCAAGCACCTTAAGTAACACTGAAGCGACTCGAACCAAAACAAGTGACAAAGCAGCTCAGGAGAGGTGCCAGGAAAGACAAATGAGTCCACACAGAGCAACGCCCGTGTCCTTCTGAGAGGACTAGGCAGGTGAGAGAAGGCCCTTTGAAGGCCCGTGGTTCTGAGAAGGCCACTTGTCACGCAGATTGATTCTGGTGCCTGGATGGGAAATGGAGGGGACTGAGGGGCACACGAAGGGGAGGGAGGAACTCGGACAGCTTACGGAGATGCCTGCGGTGCAAAGCCAAAAAGACGGCTGCAGGATGGCTCGGCGTCGGTGCCATCGACCCCCCCCAAAAGATGCTGTGACCCCACTTGGGGACGACAGCCTCTGGCCCCGGCGCCCCCGGGGCTGGGCAGAGGCAGCAGCGCTCGGCATAGCTGGTGGCAGGGGGCCCGACGGGGTGGAACGCGTCCCGGCAGGGCCTGGCCAGGCCCAGGAGCACATCTGGTCCTCGCTGAGGGGCTGGAGCCGATGGGGCCCTGAGGAGTACAGGGGTGGCCTGGTGTCCCCGGCCGCAGCTCTTCCCTGCCGCAGCCGCCTGCGCTCCTGTCCGCGCCCGAAGCCCCGTGCCCGCAGAGGCAGCTGGGTCTGGAGCTGCCAGCGCCAGCAGCCCCAGAGCAGAATGAGCTCCCTGAGCAGAGGCCGAGGCTCATATACCCCAGGCCCCGCCCCCGGGCAAGTGGTGGGGATGGGACACAAGGGGGGGCGGTGCCGGGGGGGGGGGGGTGGGGGTGGGGGGGGTGGGCAGCAAGGCACGCCAACGGGAGGGTGGGGCATGGGGCAAAAAAGTCACGCCCGGGGGGGGCGGTGCTGGGGTGGGGTGCAGAATAACAAAGGCAAACCCGGGAAGGGGAGGGGGTGGGGGCCGGGCAGGGCACGGCCACTGTCGGCGAGGCCATGGGGGGGGCGGTGCTGGGGCGAGGTGCAAAGCAGCAAGGCACTCCCACGGGGGGGGGGCGGTGCCGGGGCAGAAAAGGCACACCCGGGGGGGGGGGTCGGGGGGGGGCAAGCAGGGCACGCCTACAGTGGCCAGTGCCGAAGAACGGCAGCAAGGCACGCTCGCGGCGGGGGGGGGAGGCGCCGGGTGGATTTGGGGCCAGGCACACCCACCCTTAGCAAGGCCACCGAGTTGGGGGTGGCATGGGAAAAACCCCACCTGAAGGCAGAGACAGGGGTATGGGGGGGCATAGACAGGTGCAGACGTGGGGCGCATCCTCACGGCTGCTCGATAGTCTCACCTTCAAGTCCTAGGAAGGGAAATGCGGTCACCAACACGCCTCACAAAAAACAAGTTGCCATCCTGCAGGAAGTTCAGAATTCCGGGAAAATCCAGTGCACCTAGAACAAAACAGCACCAAAACTATCAGTTAAAAAAAAGGCTGTGTGTTTTAAAACCCTCCTGTCACCCCTGAACACCCCCTAGGAAACTGCTGACATAAAAACAAGAAAAAAAAAAAGCCCAAGCTTCATCCCAGGGCACTTTCTACTGTGGGTGCTGCTGGACCCTGCCTAGTCCCAGAGTTCTTGCCTCGCACATAAGAAGGAGCTTCCTGGGAGAGCTCGGGGCTCATCTACCCCAGGCCCCAACCACCACCCTTCCCACAATCATAGGCAACTGGGTAAACTGAGACACGGAGAGAGGGGACCTAGAAATGCCAGTTTCACAAGCAATGAGGAAGAATGAAATCAGAGCTGGTGGGGTGCCAGAAAGGAAACGACATAGAAAGGAAAGGTAGAAGGTGACACTTTACAGGGCAATGCTAGCAAAAGAGCAAAAAGCTTTGGGGAACTAGACAGCCTGAAAGGCAGACAGAGGCAGGGACAGGCAAGGAGGCAGGCAGAGATCCAGAGAACCGGGGCAGGGATGGCCCTGGACACACACGAGGGGACACGTGGCTCCTGGTGCCAACGGCAGACCTTCACCGCCCCGAGGCTTTTCTCTCTGTCTCTGCCCCTTCCTCCTCCACAGTGCCAGCTGCCTGACCTTAGGAGCAGGCGGTGGGTGACTCAATGCACTTCTCTCACGAGGTTTCCTGGACGTGCAGCAGCTCACACGTGTGCAGCCAACAGAGGAGCCAAGGTCCTGGTGCTGTGTTATGGTGGCATTCTCTGTTGTGGATGGGTGGGAGGGATCATTCCTTGCCACAGGGACCAGCTGGAGACAGTTGCCTGTGGAAGCCCCTTGGTTTGACTCCTCAGCCAGCTCCTGCAGGCAGGCATGCCCAGGCAGCCCCCTTCATAGCCCAAAGTAGGGCCAGCCCCATCATTAGCCTCACTGGCCACACCTGCCCCAGCTGGAGCCCATCAGGAACAGGGGCCTGGGCAAAGCCCCACAGCACATGGCCCCCTCCCCCGCACCTGCCCACAGCTACGAGCTCTGCACCCAGGGGCTTGAATACCATCCAGGGGCACAGAGGAGGCAGGAAAAGTTTACTCACCTCTGCCCAGAACAAATCCTGGCACTTAGGTGGCTACAAGGCTCAGTGTGCAAACACAGCAAACGCAGCAGGAGAGAAGGGAAAAAGCAGGAGGAAGGTAGAGAAGAGGTGGGGGACAGGCAGCCAGTAAACAGGATGCTGCAAACAGGAGAGGGACAGGGAGCAGGACAGTAGCATAGAGAGAGGAGTACTGGGACACTGAGCGAAAAACTCAGGGAGAGATGGAGGAATACATAAGAGCGAGGAGGAGCAGGAGAGAGAGGCCAAAGGGAGCAGCAGGACCACAAGGCAGGGACAAGACAAGGGACAGCGAAATATTGTAAAGCAATAGGGGAAAAGAAACAGAGGCAAGAACTAACACATAGGGTCAGGAAGACAAAAAGAGGGAGCCTTACAAAGACAATGTAAAAAGTGACACCATTTCCACCCCCATCTTGACTTCCACATTTTCCCTGACTTCGCACCCCATCTCAGCCTCCACTTTCTTCCAGCCCTGCCTCTCCCCCTGGCTTGAGGGGAAGCCCCAGTGCAATCAGGAAGGTGTTAGGCTGTCCATCAGGCTCCCACAGCAAAGGGGCCAGGACAGAAAGCCATTGCTGGCCCTCCCCATCCCTGGGCAGCCCTTTCCCAGGCAGCAGAAGGAGCGGCAGGCAGGGCAGCAGAGGTGGACCGGGACACACACAGGAGAACGTGTGACTCACCCCAGCTCCTGGCACCAGCTCAGATCTTCAGCACCCCAACACTTTTCTCTCAACTCCCCTCCACTGCCAGGCTGGCCAGCAGCTCACACACACAGCCGATGCAGGCACCAAGCTGCCAGCAACGTGTGCTGGTGGTCTGCTCCATCATGGACAGCTCAGGGGGATCCTTCCTTACCACAGGGACCAGCCATTCCATTCTGGAGGTACCTCCAGCTACCTCCTCAGCCAGTTCCCCTTTATCAGCTCCCTCAGGCAGCCCCTTTATAGCCCACAGGAGGGCCGGCCCTGTTATTAGCCCCACTGGCCACACCTGGAGCCCATCAGGAACAGGGGCCACAGGCAAGAACAAGCACCCAGGGACAAGGAGCTCTGAAGAGGGAGATGTAGGAAGAAAATGTAAAAAGCAATACTGCTTTTCCACTCTCCCACCCACCCCTGCCCTTGGGAAAGCCTGATGGAAACCATGAGACTTCAGGGTGTCCCTGCTGGGTGCCCCTCATTCCCCCTGATATCTACTGGTGATGGCATTTTGGGCCCAAGGAAGTGCCAGAGTGATGTTTGGAATGCAAACAGTTTATTTAAAACAGTTTGCGTCTGGAGCAGCAGTTCTTGTAGTGGTGGGGGCAAGGCAGGTGCATGGAGCAGGGACAAGGGGGGGACACAAAACATGGTAATGGGAGGCAGGTGCAAGGCACACCCATGGGGGGGGGGGGGGGGGGGGGGGAGGAAGGCAGGTGCACAGGGGGAGGATAGGGTGTGAGCTATGCACACCCATAAAGTGGGTACAAAAATCTGTCAGGGATAACCTGATTGAGGAAGATGAAGTTGACCTTGACAGTATTCCAGTATACCCTTGAAAAGACGGAAGAAGTGGATGAAGAATGTTGTAAACAAGTTTGAGGAAGTTATAAGAGACTGAGCAAGAAGAGACTGAGCAAGTAATACCACAGAGCAGAAACTTGGCAAGAGAACAGTAGGTACAGTGAGAAATACAGTAGGAGCTCCAGCCAATCATTATGTGAATGGAGTTGAATGGACAAAGCTATTGAGCGAATCATTTTAGCAGCCTTAGTGCATGAACAGGTGGACAGATAAGAAAGGTTATAAAAGGGTACGCTTTTTCTGCTGCACCATCTCAGCCATCTTGGTTTTTGCAACTTAATAAAGAGTGCCTTCTTACATATACTCTTGTCGTTGTCCATCCCTACCGTGAAAAAAAGCAGGCAAGGCAGGCCCATGGGAGGCAGGGACATGACAAGTAGGGCCAGGCACACACACGGGAGTCAAGGCCACAAAGATCGGGGTGGCATGGGAAAAACCCCACCTGAAGGCAGAGACAGGGGTATGGGGGGGCATAGACAGGTGCAGATGTGGTGCACATCCTCATGCTACTCGATAATCTCACCTTCAGTCCTAGGAAAGGAAATGGGATCACAAACCCTTGTCACAAGAAACAAGTTGCCATCCTGCAGGAAGTTCAGAATTCCAGGAAAATCCAGTGCACCTATGTCTTGGTTTGAAAGACAGGTGTCTGTGGAGGAAGGCAGGAGCCTCCCTTGAAATGGAAAGTGCAACCCCCTTCCCTCCAAACTATTATAATTTTGAAATTAACGGGCGTTCAGGCAAAGATATGGGGAATAGGAATAACAGTTCTTTACTAATATATATATATATAACACACCGCAGGGAAAAACCAAACAACCCACTGGTTTACACTGACAGAGTCAGGAATACAACCTGACACCCTGTTAGGGTGGCAGTAGCAGTCCGATAAGATGCTGGCTGCAGTCCTCCTGAAGCGATGGATGTAGTTCTGTGGAAGCAGCAATCAGGTAAAAGAGTCTGGTCTTCCTCCGAAGGTCCAGTGGTAGGTAGGTAGCTCTTGTCCTCTGGAACTCCAGTGGGGGGAAAAGCTCCTCTGGGAATCCACTGGAAGAAGGCTGCTAGGGTGTTCAAAATCTCCGTTTTTATTTGGCATGGACTGCTTGGCTCCTTCCCCCCCGCCCCCCCCCCCCCGGGCGGAGCATCTCACAATGGGATGGGGAGTCGTGAGGCAGTTCCTTGATGGGCCATTAACAGGAGATAGTCCAGGAGCGAGTTATCGATGAGTCAGGCGATAAGGCATTGTTGTGCCCAGTAACAGGAGATAGTCCAGGGGGGGGGGGAGGCAGAGAGCACCGCCCCACCTGGTCTCAACAGCTCCTGAAGATGGTAATAGAATATTTTTTTCTTTTGGCACATTTTACACTGTAACCCAGGACAACCTAGAACAAAACCACAGCAAAACTGTCAGTTAAAAAAGCTGTGTGTTTTAGAACCCTCTCATCACCCCTTAACACTCCGTATGAAACTGCTGACAAATAATAAAAAAAAAAGCCCAAGCTGCATCCCAGGGCTCTCTGTACTGTGGGTGCTGCTGGAGCTTGCCCAATCCCACAGCTCTCACCTCGCACAGAAGGAGCTCCCTGGGCAGAGCCCGGGACTCATCTACCCCAGGCCCCGCCCACTGCCTTTCCAAACATCCCCCGGGGAAGGGGCCGCCGCGGGGCACAAAGGTGAGAGCGTCCGGTGCGTAGCCCACTCACTGTAGGCGGTAGCAGGAGAGAGCGCGGCAGCGCGCACCCGGAGCTGCAGTACCGTCTTTTGGTCACAGGGTGGCAGCAGGGTGCGCGGCAGCGCCGCCGGGGCTGCATAACCGCTTTTTGGTCATAGGGTGGCAGCAGGGAGGGCGGAAAGCTCCGCTGGGCCTGCAGTACCGACTTTCGATCACAGGGTGGCAGCAGGGAGCGCGGCAGCGCCTTCGGGGCTGCAGTACTGCTTTTCGGTCACAGGGTGGCAGCAGGGAGTGCGGCATCGCCTTCGGGACTGCAGTACTGCTTTTCGGTCACAGGGTGGCAGCAGGGAGTGCGGCAGCGCCTTCGGGACTGCAGTACTGCTTTTCGGTCACAGGGTGGCAGCAGGGAGTGCGGCAGCGCCTTCGGGACTGCAGTACTGCTTTTCGGTCACAGGGTGGCAGCAGAGCGCCACCGCACACGCGCGTGTACCACGCCCCAGTACCCAACCCTAGTCAAATCGTGGTAGCAGAGCGCGCCGCAGGGGGCCGCCAGCGCGCATGCGCGTACCCCGGCCTGCAGTACCGCACACCCCCCACGCGCAGGCAGCACAAAGCGCCGTTTCACGCAGCACCCCCGTGCGGTCACAGCGGCGCAGCAGCACCTGCGTCTTTCTCTGACACTGGGGGTACAGGGGGACCCGGAGAGGGGTGGGGGATGACCGACACCAACGACTCTCCCCGGCATAACCCACAGACGAGCACTCACCTGCCACAGCCCACGAGACAGAAT
This sequence comes from Leptosomus discolor, assembly GCF_034619465.1. Lineage (NCBI taxonomy): Eukaryota > Metazoa > Chordata > Aves > Leptosomiformes > Leptosomidae > Leptosomus > Leptosomus discolor. Next base: position 34,706 of record NW_028237880.1, read on the forward strand.
CCATGCTCGATGCCTGCCCCCGCCAGATCATCGACACCGGCTGCCGCACAAGCAGAGGGGTGGGGGGGCGTCCGCCAAAGGACGGTGCCGTGGCTCTTGCTCGCACTCGGCTCTGCCACGTTCCCCGTCCCGGACCACGCCCGGACGGGCTCCCCAGAGCAACAACTGCCCCTTTCCCCACCGGACAGCCGTGGCAGAAAGCTTGGACAGAGACAGAGCTGGCCCCGTGGGGCGAGAGCACTGAGCCACCGGCAGGCAAACCTGGGGGGGGGGGGGGGGAGCTGCTGCGCAGCACCGGACACTCACAGCAAGACATCGGGAAACAAAAGGCCCCAGCCATAGTTCAGCACATTAGAAGAACAACACAGAAGCAAGGAGAGGAATTCAATAGAACGAGGGACAGGCGAGCAGTCGAACTGAAGGAGACCAGCCCGAAATACAGACACATCCTCTACAAACCAGAGTGATTTGAATACTTAACACTCCATAGAAAGACAAACAGATACGATTTCCAACCCCTTCTTAGCAGAAAAGCAACTGCTCTTGCTCGTGTTTGATGCCCTTCCTTAAAGCGCTGCTGCAGAACAAGGCTGTACACCCCCATCTAGATCTATGCTTACACCTGTCTCCAAAATACACAGTTGTTATTTGACTCTGCTCCTGCCCCACCTTGTTCTATCATGTCACATGATTAGAAACCAAGTACTTCAGAGCGCTCTGTCAAAACACAGGGAAGAAACTCAGTAACATGCAGCTGCCTCTGGCTTGGAAAGAGTTAGAGAAACCGCTGACCGCTTAAGTACACCTCATACATTACATGCTGTACTGATTCGGCAGCGAGTTTAAACCGCGTTAGTCATTCTGCCAATTATACAATTTTAACTTTCTCTACAGTTTCATATATGACAGGAAAAGATCAGTGAAATAATAGATCCCCCACATGGTTTTACTCATTAAAAAGAAAAAAAAAAAAGAAATTCAAATCCCCAGGGCTGCAACAGGTAAGGCCACCGAACAGGACTGGCAGATGCGCTAAGGCTTCTGGCTGTACCAAAGCACGCAGAGGAACATTTTTTAATCGTATCTCGACCGTTGCAACCAAGAATGTAAAGACCAGTGACGCCATCCACTTTTGGAACACCTGCTATGCTTCAGTCTTTGGAAACAAATTGACTTTGCTGTTGTTTTGTTTTTCAAAAGAGGGCAAAAAGTCTCACTGCTCATGACTTCTACAGCCAAGCACACAGAGTCCGACAGGCAGTTCGTACAACGCAATTTCTTTGAAGGAGAAAGATTTCCATTCCGGGAAAATCCCTTTTCCAACTGAAATCAAAGTTACGCACTGCAGGACAACGGTCCCTGGTCCCTCAGCTTCGCTTCCAGCGGGCTGGGGATCCGCGTCCATCCTCAGCAGAAACCACATCAACTAACCTGATTACTCCTGCAGTTGCCACGTTCCTCCTCATCGCCTACAGAAAAAAAAAAAAAAAAAAAAAAACCCCACACACTGCTGACAGTGGTAGTTGTCACACGGGTCACCACAGACCTCCTCGAAACACCCTCCTCCTCAAAAGGAACGTGGTCTTCCGCTCAACTGCTCCGCACCGATTCCCGTGTTGGACGCTGCAGCTGTCATCGCTTGTGGCCCCCCTAAGGTAGCAACAGACAGAGAAATACCGTCACGCTTGGGAGAAATCACCAGCCCCACGCTCCTCCTTGCTGCTCCTTAGCTCACCACCTCAAAAGCTCACCCAACTCCAAAGGCAGCTGCGTAACACCTGCACAACCGCACAGAAACGCTTGACCGAGCTGCCGCAGGATGCTCCGCTCTTGGACGCCGGCCCGGCTGACAACCGCCTCGCCTCCTCAGGCCGCTGGTCGGCGCGCAGCTTCGCCCCTCCGAGGCTACGTGCGTGACCTGCGAAAGCCAAAACAAAAGGCACGTGCTGAGATACCGCCCGAAACCACAGCCTGCCCGTGCCCATTCCCCTCTCCTCCTCCTCTACCTCGGCCGCCCACCCACCCTACCTCTGCCAGCTGCCGCATTGAGGCTCCGGTACCACCTGTAAAACACAACCCATAAGGGATGCTTATAAACTTCACAAACGACACAACGCCTGAAAAGTAACTTCTCTGCTGCAGCCCACCAGTCCCAGCTCACCTCGCCCCAGCCACCCGCAGTGCCGATACCCTGCTTCGCTCGCTACTTCGTGCCTTTGGAATACAACAAACCTACCAAGACCTGTCAGCTGCTCACACAGCCATCGGCCGCATCTGCCCGCTGACACTGCGTGCCAACCCACCTTCTTATGGCCGCTCCCCCGCCCCTCCTCTAACCCTTTGGTGCACGGCTCGTCTCACTGCATCTGAAAACGGCATCGAACGAGTCACCCGGCTGCGGAGCAACAGCTTAACGGTTCCGGAGATCTCCTTTCCATGTAGGAATACCCTCTAGACTCCAACAACAGCCAGCCAGCCATCACAGAAAACCAAAGCCAAAGCAACACCTGGCCCTACGCGTACGACCCTTAGCACCTTCCACCCCGGAAGTCAAATGCCACGGCCCCTGACGAAAAGATACGGCCGCGGCCGCAACCGCAACGGTGGACGCGCGAGAAGCCGGGCCCCAAGACCCAACATCCACAGGATGCGGAGAAGTCGTCGTCCCAGAAGAGGGCTCCGTGAGAACAGACCGCTCGACAGCGGATACCCCAGCGCATCCTGGACCACTCGTCACCTTCTCGGACACGAGACGTGCTGGACAGATCTGTGTGTGGAGCTTCTCGCGCGAGACTGGGAGCGCTCGGTCGGCGGTACCCCGGTGAGTCGAGGAGCACGAGACCCTCGGTGCGGCTACCGATGCGCCCGCCTACCGCAAAAGAATAAACCTCCGGAGCATCGAGACCTCATTAATGTGCAGTATAGCACACACGGAACAAGCACCACCGACCGCCTCCTTACCACTGAACCCCTCAAGGAATCACAGCGGCGGTCAGCTGACGGAAAAACCACGGTGGCTGAAAGATCTAACACAGGCACCTTACAACCACAGAAACCGGTGCTAAACACACAACAGGTGAAAAACTACACGGAAACATAACTGCTGTGACCGGCACTACGACACGTCTCATCAGGCGCGTCATGAAAAAGTCAGAAACGGAGTCATGGGAAGGCTCGCGTGCCCGGGCCTACGACAGAAGACAGACCCCGGCTAGAGACTGTTACCAGCGCAAAGAACGCAGACCCTCTTCTCTGAGAAGTTCTGGGGAAGATGCCTTCTCGAGAAACTCTCAAGCTCCGTATACAGGCGAGTACAAGATGCTCACCCTAACCCTCGCTGGACAATCTCACCATCAGTCCTATTAAGAGAGAAAAAAGAGCATAGATCAAGACATCAGCAACTTACACAGCACACAGTAAAAACGGTGGGGAAAAAAAACAAGGTTCCATCTCCCATAGTCAGGAATTCCAGAAAAATGCAATGCATCTAAAATTTATAAAAAAAAAAATGGCAGGCTATTAAACCATTTTGCCACCCCCAAACCCTCATCGGAAAACCGCCAGCCTGAAACAACAAAAACAACTGCATAAAAGGGTACTTCCTACTATGCCTACAGCCGAACCTCGGCCGGTCTCGAAACTCTTCCCTCACACCGACGCCTCCGCTTCTTGCCGTGAGCAAACCCCCGACGCCCGCGCAGCCCAGCCGGCTCCAAGAGCTGCCGCCAGCGACCGGACCAGCGGAGCGCCCGCACCGCAGCAGCCCCGGAGCAGAACGGGCTCCCTGTGCAGAGGCCAGGGCTCGTACACCCGGGGCCCTGCTCACCACCCTTCCTGCAATCCCCTGGGAAAGGGGCTGGGGCGACCCCCAGCAGACACAAGGGCGGCCGGAGGAGCAGCGGGGAGTTTCCTCACCTGCCTCCGTGTCATGGGGTACAAAGCACTGAGCAAAGACAGCGACCCGTACCGCAAAGGCCGACACCTGCTCTTCTACTGCAGGTATCTGCGGCACCAGCAACGTGACCGGGCAGGGAATTAAACTAACGGAACCGCTTTAACTGGGAGAATAAGGACACAAACCTGAGCCAGGTGCAGTCAGCAACATCCCCGGGGAGGAACCGGCAACCGAGTCCTCAGCGCTGCCCCTGGGAGACACAAAGAACGGCCAACTGTTGTCCACAGCGACGGCCACCCCTTTCCCCAGGCAGGAACCCCTCCTTCTGCAGGAGCTCCTGGGGACGCCCCCTCCTGCCCCAGACCATTGCCAACGGCACCCACGCTTATGGGGCAATAAAGCACGTTCGCGGGTCAGCTTGCTGCTGCGAGGGCAGGGTCTGGGGTGGTCAGGGGCTACGGGACAGGTGCTGGAGCTGTGGGCAGCTGCATGGGGCGCGCAGGCCGGAGCACTTTTCCAGGGGGTGGGAAGGCCTCCAGGTGCCCGGAGGCAGCCATCTGCCCCTCTTCCTCCTTCCTCTCCACCAGCTCACAAAACCCCTGGGAGCTGCCCTGACGGGGCCCGACGTCTGCTGTCGGCACTCTCGGGCAGGCGTGCCCTAGCAGCACCATCCCCTGGGGCTGCGGCCCCATGACACAGAGCGGCCATCGCCATCAGCCTCGCTGGCTCCCTCCGGGGCTCCTCCGGCACCAGCCCGCAGCTGCAGCCATGGCCCCTTACCCCCGCTGTGTACCTGCTCCCCTGGACTCTCTGACCGCTGCTCAGCAAGTACAAAGGAGACAGAGCGAGGGTTTATTTGCAAACCCATCTAAGTGCGAGGAACACGCCTGCTCTGGGGCTCAGAGCCCGTCCACTCACCCTTCCCTGGGACCGCTCGGCAGTCCACGCTGGGGCAGCAGGTACGGAGAACGAAAACACAGCCATGGGGAGCTGGGCAGAGGAACAGAAAGAGAAAAATAAGGTGAGGGAAAGGAACTGAGGAGCAGAGAAAGAGAGGTACCGGGAAAAGAACAGAGAGGGGGAGACACAGATAAAGAAAGGACACAGAGTCCTGGTCTGTGAAAGGAAAACGGGGTCAGGGAGCTGGGCGGGTGAAAAGAGCACGCCCACCAGCCCTGTGCCCAGGGGGCAGCAGCGGCCTTTCCTCACGGGGAAGCGGCAGCGGGCACGGCGGCCCCATCCCACAGGCCCTGCAGCATCGCGTGGCCGTTACCGGCGGCGCCCGCCGGCAGGACAGCCTGCTGCTCGCCGGATGCAGCGCTGAGCATGGCGCCCGAGCCGGACGCCCGCAGGCAGCCATGCGGCGCTGGCAACGAGCCCACAGCTCGTGCGGCGGCTGTGGCGAGGGCTGGGCCGTGCCGCAGGAGCAGGGGGCCATCACTCGACCCCCGCAGCGCAGCACCTCCTCCCCTGGGCTCCCTCACAGCCCCTCGCCTGCTGTGAAGGGACTGCAAACGCAGCTGGGAGGGCAAAGGAGACTGCGAACGTTTCTTCAGTCACGCAGGTAGAGGATGCAGCGAGAGCGCCTGAGGCAGGGAACAGGATGGCGAGAGAAAGACAGGGACAGGGAGCCCGACAGGTGGAGAAAGAAGCAGCAGGGAGAGAAGAAGAGAGGCAGCAGATAGAGGGAGAAGGGAGCAGGGCAGAGACCGACAAAGGAGGACGGAGACGCAGGACAAAACTGGGACAGGCAGCACGACAGAGAGGAAGGAAAGAAGAACAGGGGCAGGAAGCTGGACTGAGACACATGGAGAAAGACAACAAAGAACAGGGCAGAGAGGGAGGATGAAACAACAGGGACAGGGAGCCAAGACAGCCAACGATGGAGGGAAGGGGCGGGGGTGGGGGGGAACAACAACACGGTACAAACCACAGAGCTACACACTACAGGTGGAAGAATTAAGAAATAGAGCCGGGGAGCCAGAAAAAAAAAAAAAAAAGCTGGAGAGCAAAAAGTATAGCGATTCATACAAAAAGGGAGGGAATATTAAAATAGCGTCATCAGGGAGCCAGAGAAAGCGAGACGGAGAAAGGACAAAAGCAACAGGCTACAGGGCAGAGAGGGAGGAACTCATGAGCAGCAACAGAGCTCCGGCCAGAGAGAGACGGAAAAAAGTACAAGACTGCAGGGGCTGCAGGGCAGAGAAGGAAGAATTGACCAACAGGGACAGGGGACCAGACAGAGCGTGATCGAGAACAGAAAAAAACAGCAGCGGGCTACAGGGAAGAGGAATTCAAGAGCAGGGACTGGGAGCTGGACAAAGAGACAGAAAAAAAAAAAACAAACCACGAAACAGTGATGGGCTATGAGACAAATAAGGAGGAAAGAAAAAATAGCAGCAGGGAGCCAGACAGAAGAGACTGAGAAACACAGACAAATAGCTTGGGGCTATGGGACAGAGAATGTGAAACGAAAAGGCAGAGAGAGGGAGCCAGACAGAGAGCAGGGGGAAAATCCAGACAGGCTACGGAGGGGCAGAAGAAGGAATTAAAATCTGGGGACAGAGAGCTGAACAGAGAGGGATGGCGACAGCAGGGAATAGCAGCGGGTGCAGGAGTAAGAGGGAGAAAATAATCGATAGGGACAGGGAGCTGGATACAGAGGGTCAGAGAAAGGTGAAAATAGGGGTAGGGTAGAGGGCAGAGAGTAAGAATTAAAAAATGGGGGCACTGAGACACAGAGATGGAGAAAAGAAAAAAGCAACAGGCTACACAGCAAAGGAGGAGGAATTAAAAAACACGGACAGGAAGTGCGAAAGTGAGAAGGGGCTGGGGGGGGGGGGGGGGGCCGGGGACTCCAGGACACACGACTCCTGACAGGCAACAGGACAGAGAGGGAGGAATTAAAAGGGAGGGACTGGGAGCTGGGAGAGGGGGAGAAAGAAAAAGAATCACGGCACACTACAGGGCTGAGAAGGAAGAAACTGAACAACAGGGACAGGCAAACGGCCAAAGAGAGCCCAACGAAAGAAAATGTGCCGATGGGCTACAGGACAGAGAGGGAGGAGTGAAACAACAGGGAGCCAGAGCCAGGCACAGAGAGATCGAGACAGAAAAAACAGCCAGGAGCAACGAGGCGGGGCAGGGGTGGGGGGAAGCTGCGAGGATCTGGAGCCAGACAGAGCAACAGCAAAAGAAAATGACAGCGACAAGCTCCAGGGAGGAGCGGGAGGAATGAAAAGACAGAGATGAGGGGCCGGACCCAGTGTGACACACGCAGGAAGCACAGCAACAGCTGGAGGGCAGAGAGGGAAGAATTAAAACACAGGTACAGGGCGCCAGAGGTGGAGTGGGGAGACAGATAAAGGGGGAGAGGGCAGACAGAAAGACAGGCTACAGGGAGAAGCAGGAGGAATTAAAGAAATGGGATCCACAGCCGGACAGAGAGAAGGAGAAAGCAGCTCAATCACCACAGGCTACAGGGCCCAGAAGGAAGAAACTGAAAAACAGGGAAGCGGGAGCCGTCCAGAGAGAGATATGAAGAAAGGGAAGATAGCGGGGAGCCACCACACGGCAGCAAGGGAAGGATTAAAAAGATGGGGCAGGGAGCCGGACAGGGAGCGATGGAAAAAGAAACAAAGCCCCTTGATGGGCTACAGGACAGAGAGGGAGCAACTGAAGACTCAGGGAAAAGGAGCAGGACAGAGAACGGAAAACCAGTGACGGGCCACAGGGCAGAGGGAGGAACCACATATGTGGGGAGAGGCAACTGGCCAGAGAGAGATGAGGACAGACAGATAACAGCAGTGGGCTACAGGGCTGAGAGAGAGAAACTGAAAAACGGGGACCGAGAGCCGGGAACAGGAGACACGCAGAAACACCAAATCGCAACAGGCCACAGGACAGAGAGGGAAGAAATAAACATCTGGGACCAGGAGCAACCTACAGAGAGACGTCGGGAAACGGAAGTTTCAAGAACAATGCATACGAGGCAGAGAGGAAGGCATTTTTAGAAGTGGGTCAAGACAGGGACAGGGAGCCCAACAGAGACAGAGAGAACAAGAAAGCAACAACGGGCTGCGAGACAGACAGGGAGGAATTGAAAAATCCCAGCAGGGAGAGACGGTAAAAGGAATGAAATCGCAACACGAACTTCGAAAGCGACAGGCTGCAGGGCAGAGAGGGAGGAATTTTAAAAAATCCGGATCTTGTGCTGGACCAAGAGAGACCGAGCAAATAAAAATGGTGAGGCCTAAAAGGGCACACAGGAAGGAATTAAACAACAGGGACAGAGAGCCAGACAGAGAAAAGTCCTGACAGGCTTCCAGAGAGAGAGGGGAATTTAAAATTAGAGACCAGGAGCTGGACAGAGAGAGACTGAGAAAGGGGAGGGGAAAAAAAAAAAAAAAAAAAAAAAAAAAAAAGACGGGGGCGGGCAAGGGGGAAATCACAGCACCATGTGAAAGACAGGGGCCCAGGGGAGGGGGATAGGGAGGGCCTGGGACACACAAGTGGGGCGATGGGGCCCCGAGGGCCCAGGACTCACCGCATCCCTTGTTCTCAGTGCTGCCAGGAGAATTTGCCCGTTCAGACGCTTCCTTCTCTTCCTCTCCTCCCTTCCTCTTCTGCAGCTCCGGTCACATGGTGGTTCTCCACCTAAAAGATTACATGGCTGTCTCAACTCTTGCGAGACAAGGCTTCCTAGACACGTAGCCTCGCTCGTTCATGCGTCACACGGCCGTACCACGCCGTGGGTTACGCACATGGACTCTCCGCTTGCCTGCGGCGGGAGGCAGCTGCCGGCCGGCCGGCCTCTGATTCCTTCTTCTTTACCTTTCTCTGGCCTCTCCAGCTTCAGCCGCAGCAGCTCCTGTCCACTGCCCACAGCCAGCAAGCGCTCCGCCCGCCCCTTTTTGCCCCCACGCCGCGATGAGAGCGAGGTCAGGCAGAGACAACCCAGGCAAGACCGAGGCGGGTGCAGACAACAGCATCCTCAGGGGAGGAAGGGACACCTGTGCCCTCAGTGCAGCCTCTGGGAGACAAGGAGAATCAGTGACCATTATGACCGTAGATCATCCCCGGCCAAATCGCCTCCTTCCACAGCAGCTTCTGGAGATGCCACTTTTTCCCTGCACTGCAGCTAATGGCATCCACGTTAAGGCAGAATCAAGTGCATCCGAGGGCCAGCTTGCTGCCATCACAACAGGATGACCTGGGGAGACAGGCTGCAGGGGAGGTGCTGGAGCTGGGGGCAGCTGCGCGGGGCTAGCGGGGCCGGGGAAGGCTCAAGGGGAGCTCTGGCGAGTTGGGAAGGCACCCGGCGCCTGGAGGGGCGTCCGCCTCCTTCCCCTCTTCCCTCCCACCAGCTCCCGGGAGCTCCCCGGGGCTGCCCGCCGCAGCACGGGCCTTGAGGCTTCCCGTCCCGCCACCCCCGGCGGCCAGAGGCCAGCAGAGACTCCCGCACCAGCCGAAGGAGCGAGCTCGCCTCACCGCCAGCCTCGCCCCTCACCCGCCGCCATGCTGCTCTCGCGCACCGCGCATGCGCGAGCCGCCGCCGGCGCGCCGGAAGAGCCACGCCCGGCGCGCGACCGCCGCGCGGCGGGACCGCGCTTTGGCCGCGCGGCAGCAGCGCCCGCCGGGCGGCGTGTGCCCGGAGCGGCCCCGACGCTGCAGCCCCGCGCGTTGCGCGCCGAGCGCCCGCCGGCCCCGCGCCCCTGGGGCGGGAGGACACGCCCCCGGCGGGGCGGGAGCGGGGAAGGGGCGGGTCTGAGCTTGGGCTGGGGGCGAGGGGCAAGTCGGGGGGTGCAGGCGGCACCCGAGGGGCGGTGGGAGGGCTGTGCCGAGCATGGTGGGGCGGAGGGGGCACAAGGTCGGAGGGCAGGGGGTTCGGGGGCACGTCCCGCAAAAACCTCGCATGGGGCAACATCTCCATGGGAATCACTTGGGGGGGGGGGGGGACAGGGGGACAGATGACAGGGATGGGGGGGGGGGGGGGGGGGCGGGCAGAACAGCGGGGAGGAGACCCTCTGGGCCCCGGACTCTCCCCACCGGACAGCCCCGGCTGCAGCACCCGCGGGTCCCCGCTGGAGACAGAGCCAGGAGCCTCCGGCCGCAGGGCTGGCGCCGCCAGGCGAGCACGCTGAACGGCCGGCAGGCAAACCTGGGCAGGGGGAGCTGCCGAGCAGCACCAGACACAACACGGCAGCTCAAGAACAAAAATCCCAAGTTATGTCTCAGCATATGAGAAAAGTAACACAGGAGAAAGCAGAAGAATTCAGTGAGCATGAGGGATAGGATAGCAGTTGAGCTAAAGGAGGTCAGCTCAAACTACAACACATCTGTTCAAAGCCAGAGCCATCGGTACGCTTAAAAAAAAATTAAAAAAAAAAAATCAATACTAAGACTCATCAATACAATTTTGAAAGCATTCTCAGCATAAAAGCAAACACCCTTGATAGTGCTGGAAAACGTCTCGTCCCTTTCTCACAGCACCCCTGGGGGGAGATACACACCCCACCCCCCCCGCCCGTGAGACCGCAGGAAGACCTCGTACCATCCTCGGACTCACCACAACAGCTACAGCCCTTGCGCCGCCGCCGCTGCTGCTGCACGTCTCGCTTGCTCAGTCAATAAATCTGCAGAGTGAAGTGTAAAACTCTAAATAAACATAACAAAGTCATGTTTAAAACGTTCTTTAAAGAAAAAACAAATCTCAGTCGTTCACTTTATACCGAAAAAGCACGTGGATGTTCATGTACATCCAACAAAAATGCTTACACTACCAAAGTATTTGATTTGATGTTTGCGTTAACTGCACTCACCCAGCTGCAAGCAGATACCATTAAATCACCTGTCTCCAAAATACACCGTTCCCATCCGACTGGGGGGTTTCTTGTGCATTACACCATTAGGAGGGACATCTGGGCAGCTGCACCGCCCAGGAGAGATGCCACCAAATGGCCAGGGAAATGCACCACCGAAAGCCAGACAGAAATAAAGTACTTTGGAGTGCTCCCTCCAAATATGGGGAAAACCACCCATAACATTCAGCAGCCTCTCTTTTTAAACACATAGAAGAAATACCGAATTTCTTAAACACCCTCTTCAATCGTACCCTGAAGCTCGCGGGCGGTTACAGTTTAAACAAGGCAAGTCCATTTGTATATTACACAACATGAACTGTTTGGGGTTTTTTCCTATCAGAAATGAAACTTATAAAAAATTAGTAAGATAAGAGATCCCCATACTATTTTACTTTGGGGACACACACACACACACGACACACACACAGATGGGACCATGACGGACAGGGATGACGACACAATGCAGAAATCAACCACCCAGTTCTGCAATGCTTAAGGCTACCAAACAGGACTGGAAGATTTGCCAGAGAGAGGTGGGGGGAAAAAAACCACCAAACAAGCAAAAAAACCCCAAACAACAAAACAAAACAACACAACACAAAAAAAACCCCAACCCACGACCTTGATTGCTCTTAGTACAGATGTCAGTATCTCAGTCAGGTTTTCACGTACCCCTATGAGATATTTTAAACACTTAAGGACTGAAAAAGGAGAAAGCTTTTATCTGGAACACAGTCCATTTCTTCAGAACATCCAAACTCTGACGCACAGTTTCTTTCCCCTTTCAGCACCATACGATTCTCACAGAATCATTTCTCAGCAAGCACACAAAACAGAAAGCTACGCACGCTCTCAGGAAGAGCAAATAAACGGAGGGGAGTACACTTCACACAGGCACAACGTGCTCCAGAACAGACCTTATTTTGAGTGTTTCTGCTGAAGCACTTCCTATCAAAACTAGAGAAGGAGAGCTGGCACGTTCTTCACGTTCACTTTAAAGTCCGTACTACAAGTACCTGGGGAAAAACGCAGACGCACGGGGCAGACGTACCTTGTCCTTGTAGGCCACTCGGGATCCTCTGGGCCAGTCTTGTACCTCCAGGGCAGAAGAAAGGGTCACCATGGTGAAATGATGCCAGTTGATAGTCTGCTGAGAGAGGAAAAAAAAAAAAAAACAAGCCACCTTTTAGCACAAAGCGGGCTAGGAATCGAAAGCTTCCTATTTCGGCGAAGGTTTGCAATGACTACAACCGAGTGGAGGAAAAAGCATTTTGCATCATCTTTGGTACAGCTGTTGAGACAGGCCACTAGAGATTTTGGTTTTCATAGAAAACTGGGTGCTTTCTGTCTTTTTTTTTTTTTCTTTTTTTTCTCCTTCTGACTCATTGGCAGCTTCAGTCTCACCAGAACTCCCTTCCTTAGATCGACACAGATAACTACGCACCTTTTCTCAAGCCTACATAGAGCCAGGGTTTCCTCACCCTAGACATCCCAAATCGAATACTATCCTTAAAATGTACAGCGACCCACCTGCCCTTGTCAACTGCCTCCTTGCAGAAACTGCCCCTTCACAGCTCGTCCCCGTCTCAGCGGATTGTCCTGCTGGAGGATGAAGTGCAGAAGATGCGTATCCCCACAGCATTTGTCTGTGAGGGTACATGTTCAGAAATACTCTGAATCTGTAAGACAGACAGGTGTAATTTCTGCGATTTCAATCATCAGAACTCAATTGTGAGGAAACAAACTAATGTTTAAATGAAGGGTCTGTACGCTACAGTCCTAGGAGAGGGGCAGGGGGGAGAAAGGCATTACAAATTGGAAAAAAAAAAAAAAGGGCATGATTCGGAGCTCCCAATCATGACGGAGCGGTGGGGACAGTAACAAAAGCAAAGACAAACAGCAGCAACGTTAAGTGAAATCCAGCTTTAATTCTGATCACGTCTTTAAGAGACTCCCCAAGTCTATACCTCAGTCCTACGAAGGACTAGTCCTTTTTTTTGAAGGACAAGTTGTTTTTTTTTTTTTAACACATAAAAGTCCCAGACTGAGGGCTCCACGGAATAGCATGTGGACTGAACCACAGGACAAGCAGTCATCAACACTCTAATGAAAAAACCAAATCGACTATAAACCAAGTTTAAACATCACTGTCCATCCTGTTTCTTTGGTTACATTTCTACCGGCATCTAGGTGCTCAAGAGTTCACTGTCCTCACACCACAGGTTACTGACAATGTACTCGGGCATCTAAAAATAAAAAGCCATCTCCACCCCACCCATAAAATCAGGGTGAACCACGAGAAGAGAAACTCTCAAGGCGGCAACAGGCAGCTCTGCACTTACCACGGAGGAAAGTCTGTTCCTCGGCCCGGAAAAAAAACCACTCTCGACTCCCAAGGGACCTCCCGGGGAACGAACCGTGCTCCATTAACGGCGTTTTGTCCCCAGCTTCTCTGCCCCGGGCTTGGGTGGGGAGGGGCGGCGGGGCCCTTCCACTCGCCCTGGCCCCTCCGCGCTCCCCCACCCCCACGTGGGCCATCGCCCAAGCACCGACCGCATCCGCCCGCGCGGGATCTCCCTCGTGGGACGCGGAACGCGACGCCGGGAAGAGGCGGCGGAACAGGAACCTCTTGGTCAGGTCGCCCGGCCAGCGGCGAGAAGACCGAGCCAGGTTCTGCCCGAGGGGCCGGGCAGGGCCCCCTGGAGCCCCAGCCGGCCCGTTTCCGTCCCCTTTGCCCGGCACTGAGCAGGCCCCGCCGCCCCGCCCCAGACACCGGCGAGCACCGCCCGGCCCGCTCCGGCGCACCGGCAGGGCAGCCCAGCAGCGCCGCGCCCCGGGACCGCCGCTCCCGCCGTGCCGCGAGAGGCGCCTGCCCGGCTTCAGGCCCTGCGGGGACACCGCCCTCCCCACCCTCCCCCCCACGGCGCGGCTCCCCCCCGCTTCTTCCCACACGGCGCGGCTCCGCCCGCAGCCCCCCCCGCCCCGCTCCGCGCCTCCGACACGGGCCCCGCCGGCCTGGCCGCCCGCCTCACGGCTTTCCCCGGGACCCACCGGTCGATCGCCCGCTCCCCACTCACCCGCTCCCCCGGCGGAGCCCGAGCCAGAAGAGCCCCAGCCGCAGCCCCAGCCCCGCAACGTTCGGTGACCGCGCCGCTCCTGCCGCGACTCGCACTGCCGGGCGGTGCACCGGAGAGTGCAGGAAGCCACGCGCCCCGGAGGGGCGGGGAGAGAGGCGGAAGTGACGCTTCCGGCGGCGCGACAGGATGCAGGAACACGCGCCCACCAGAACGGGGGATGCGGCAAAGCGCGCCCCCTGCCGGGCGGGGGGAGCATGGAAGACACACCCCTGGGCGGGCGGGAGCACCGCTGGGCAGCGCCAAAGCACGCGCACCAGGGGCGGGAGGAGGGAGCGGGACGGCACCTCCGGGCGGCCGGCGACCAGGAGACCCCGCGCACCCGCCGAAAGGGATGACTCGCTCGCCTCACCGGTGGCCTCGGCCCTCCCCCGGCGCGCCGCCGTGCTGCTGCCGGGCACGCGTTTGCCCGGCACGCGCTTGCCCCGCCCACCACCGACGCGCCGGAGGGGCCGGAGCCGGCGCGCGAACGGGCAGAGGGCGAGGGGCGGAGCGGCAGCGGGGCTGCCTTACCGGGAGGCAGCAGACGGCGCCAGGCAGCCCCCGCGGTCTCGCATGGCCGCTGCGGGCGAACGGCAGCGTGGAAACAGCGAACGACACCGCGGGTCGGGGCTGCAGTACCTGCCCTTGGCCGCATGGTGGCAGCAGAGCGCCGCAAAGCGAACTGAAACGCGCAGAAAGCCCATTTAAGAAGCGCGGGCTCTGAGGAAATCCGGGGGCGATGGACAGAAAAGGCAGCGAACGTGCCCCTCCAGCCCGTATCCGGGGCTACACTGCAACAGCTGCCCTGTCCCCCGATGACCCCTCACTAGCCAGGGAGGGGCGTCGAGAAAAGGGGAGGAGACCTGCGGGTCGAAGTGAAATCGGGTTTAACGAGACAGCACCACTACCAACAGAGGCATGCAAAGTTAGACTGGGCCAAATGAACGTGCAGCAGCCACGATCGACAGGAGAGGGGTCCTCGGGAGCAAGGAGAAGCAGGGAAAGGAGAGAGCCCTGCAGGAGCCCCGCGGGAGATCCCCTTCCTCAGCAAACCTTCCCCCTTTATACTGAGCATGACACAGTGGTCTGGGCTACACCTGTAGCTGACTCAAACTGCTAACAGCCTGCTGAGCATTGCTGGGCTGTGATTCTGGACCAGCCAAACCGTGACGGCAAAACACAGACAGGCAAGGCTGTAGACAGAAACTTTTAAAAGCGATGGGGATTAAGGAAATAAGGGAAAAAAATAAAAATAGTAATGGAGAAGTAGAAAGAAAAATCTGTAAAGCAAAGGCACTGAAGAAAAAGAAAAAGTTAAAACTTAAGATATCAAAAAGCAAAGAGTAGATGTAGAAAATACAGTGTAAGCAATAGGGATTAGGGAAATAAAGGGGAAAGATATAAAAATACAGAAAGTGACAGCCAACAAAAATGGAGACAGAGAAAGAAAAATTTAAAAGGATGGTGGTGAGGAAAGATAAGGCATAATTAAAAAATAAAGACAGGATGTGGGATAAAAGTAGATAGAAATCTTTAAGAGCAACAGGGTACAAGAAACAGAAATAATTTAAAAATAGGGTCGGGGAGGTGGATAGAAGAAAATTGAGGAAGAATTTTTTTTTTTTTTTTTAAGTGAGAGCATACAGGACAGAGAGAGGAATTAAAAAGGAGGGACAGGGTGCCAGAGGGAGGGAAAATGAGAAAGAGAAATTGCAATGCAGTGAGGCACAAGAAACACGGGAAAGCATTAAGAAATTGGGAGAGGGAGCCAGAAAATGGGACACCATGAACAAGAGAGGGCTGGAGAGGGGGACAAGGGTGTAGAGAGGAGAGCTGAGAGATTGCACCAGAAAATAGGGACCGAGAGACAAATCGGAGAGATGGGGAGTGAGGCAGAAGGGACTGACGAGACAGAGGCAAAACAAGGGCCGGGGACAACAGGGAAAAAGAAACATAGGCAAGAAATTAAAAATAGAAACAGGGAGCCAAATAGAAACACATGTAGAACAAATATTTCAAAAAGCGATGGAGTACGGGAAACACAGGCAAGAAATAACACATGGGGGCAGGGTGACAGATGGAAGAAGCAAAACTGAAGAAGTGGTTGGGTAGAGGACACAGAGGGAAGAATTAAGAACTAGAGTCAGGGAGATGGACAGAGGGAAAAGCAGAAAGAATATTTTAAATGTGAAAGGGTACAAGAATTAAAAGAATAGGTATATGGACCTGCGTAAAGGGATGCAGGCAAAAATGTGAAAAACAACAAGATACGAGAAACAGGCAAGAAATTAAAATTAGGTCAGGGAGGGGGAGAGCAAGAGAGAGGTTGCAAGAAAATTTAAAAAGCGACTGGGTTCAAGAGACTTAAGTGAGAAGTTAAAAGACAGGAACGGAGAGGTAGAAACTTTCAAAAGCAATGGGGTACAAGAAACATGCAAGGAGGAAAAAACAGGAACAGAGAGCCCAGTAGAAGCAAACTGCCATGGGTTGACCTTGGCTGGCTGTTGAGTGCCCACCAAGGTGCTCCATCACTTCCTTTCCTCAACCAGAGGAAGAAAATACAACAAAAGCGCTAGTGGAAACCCACCACACTTCCCACAATCAACAAGGACCTGGATAAATGGAGGCAGGGAGAGAGGGAGACCTAGAAATGCCCTTTTCACAAGCAATAGGGCAGAATGAGAACAGAGCTCGTGGGGTGCCAGGAAGGAAAAGACAGAGAAAGGAAAGGTAGAAGGTGACACTTTACAGGGCAATGCTAGCAGAAGAGCAAAAAGCTTTGGCAAACTAGACAGCCTGAAAGGCAGACAGAGGCAGCGACAGGCAAGGAGGCAGGCAGAGATCTGGAGAACCAGGACAGGGATGGGACTGGACACACGTGAGGGGACACATGGCTCCTGGTGCCAACGGCAGACCTCCACCACCCTGAGGCTTTTCTCTGTCTCTGCCCCTTCCCCCTCCACTGCCTCACCTTAGGAGTAGGTGGTGGGTGACTCAATACACCTCTCCCATGAGGTTTCCTGGACATGCAGCAGCTCACATGTGTGCAGCCAACAGAGACGGCAAGGTCCCAGTGTCATGTGCCGGTGGGGCGCTCTGTTGGGGATGGCTGGGAGGGATCCTTCCTTGCCACAGGGACCAGCTGGAGACAGCTGCCTGTGGAAGCCCCTTGGTTTGACTCCTCAGGCAGGCGTGTCCAGGCAGTCCCCTTCATAGCCCAAAGCAGGGCCAGCCCCATCATTAGCCTCACTGGCCACACCTGCCCCAGCTGGAGCCCGTCAGGAACAGGGGCCTGGCCAAAGCCCCACAGCACATGGCCCCCTCCCTGGCACCTGCCCACAACCAGGAGCTCTGCACCCAGGGGCTTGAAAACCATCCAGGGGCACAGAGGAGGCAGGAAAAGTTTACTCACTCCTGCCCAGAACGACTCCTGGCACTGAGCTGGCTACAAGGCTCGGTGCCCAAATGCAGCAGGACAGCAGGAGAGCAGGAAAGAGAAAAGTAGGAGGAAGGTAGAGAAGAGATGGGGGACAGGCAGCCAGCAAACGGG
This sequence comes from Leptosomus discolor, assembly GCF_034619465.1. Classification (NCBI taxonomy): domain Eukaryota; kingdom Metazoa; phylum Chordata; class Aves; order Leptosomiformes; family Leptosomidae; genus Leptosomus; species Leptosomus discolor. The sequence goes on from NW_028237880.1 coordinate 52,130, forward strand.
ATGCTGCAAACAGGAGAGGGACAACAGTATAGAGAGAGGAGAGCTGGGGGGTGGATGGGAAAAGATGGAGGAATATGTAAGAGACAGGGAGCAGGAGAGAGGTGGAAGTAACCGAGGTCTAAAGTGATAGGGGAAAAGAAACAAAGGTAAGAACTAGCACATAGGGTCAGGGAGATAGAAAGAGGGAGACATACAAAGAAAACTTAAGAAGTGACATCATTTTTCTGCCCTCCCACCACCTCTTGACTCCCACATTTTCCCTGACTTCGCACCCCATCTCAGCCTCCACTTTTTTTCCAGCTATGTCACACACATACACACACACACCCCAGCTTGAGAAAAGCCTGGCAGAAGCCCTGGTGCCCTTGGGAAGACGGCAGCGTGCCCAGCAGGATCCCACAGCAAAGGTGCCAGGATAAAAAACTATCGCTGGCCCTCATGGTGTCTGGGCAGCCCTTTCACAGGCAGCAGAGTGGGAAGGAGCGACAGGCAGGGTGGCAGAGATGGATGGGGGCACACACAGGAGAATGCGCAACTCACTGCAGCTGCTCACATGGGCTCAGACCTTCAATGCCCCTCCACGGCCAGGGACTCGCATGTGCGGGTGATGCAGGCACAGATTTCCTGACATAGTGTGCCAGTCATCTGCTAGGGGATCCTTCCTTGCTGCAGGGACCAGCCCTTCCGTGCTAGAGGCACCATACTCCCTCCTCAGCCAGTTCCCCTTTACTAGCTCCCTCAGGCAGAGCATTTATAGCCCACAGAAGGGCCAGTCCTGTCTTCAGCCCCACTGGCAACACCTGGAGCCCATCAGGAACAGGGGCAAGAACAAACACTCAGGGACAGGGAGATTGGAAGAGGGAGATACAGGGAGAAAATGTAAAAAGTGATGCTGCTTTTCCACCCTCCCATCCCTTGGCTTTGGGAAAGCCCTACGGAAGCCACAGGGCTTCAGGGTGGATTGTCCATGATGGGATTTTGGGCCGAAGGAGTTACCAGAGCAAAGTTCACAGTGCAAACAGTTTATTGGTGGTGTGCATTTTGAGCAGCAGTAGTTAGGGAGATGGGGACAAGGCAGGTGCATGGGGCAGGCACAAGCACGGGACAGGATCAAGCAGGGGGCAGGCACAAGGCACACCCACAGGCAAAACCTCACTTAGGGAAAAACCATGCAGGAAGAGGAAGGGGCATATACAGATCCAGAGGTGATGCGCATCCTAACACCTGCTACATAATCTCACCTTCAGTCCTATTCAGAGAATTGGTGTCAGCAAAACTAGTAACAAAAACAAGGATCCAATCTGCATAAAGTCCAGAGTTCATAGTCACAGTTGAGACCAAGTGCAACAGGGCCACACAGTGCGACGCACTACCATGGGCGATACAGAGCTCTACAATACAACACATGCTTAGGCCACAGTCGAGACCAAGCGCGATACAGAGCCATGCAGGACAATGCCGTCTTACATCACAGTGCAGGGCCACATGAATACAGAACCTTGCAGTGCTGCAATGCAGGACAAATACAACACCCTTCCATACAGTGTCATACAGAACACCACACTGCAACACCATGTCAGGTGGCTGTCACTGTAAATACTGAGCAATGCAATGCAAAACCAGAACAGCAGATGCATGACAAGTTGGACTCTAAAACCTAAACCCATATCAACGCAGCCATGCAATCCTGTCTGGGATCTAAATGGAAATATATTTTTCAAGAGCAGATCGTTCCAGCACAGATGCCTCCACAAAGGTAACCCTCCAGAAACATCTGCAATGCAAAATAGACTTTTGGCTCCCATGACAAGATGGTAAGCGCTTGACATGCTCTGTATTGAAAAGGAGAGGCACTCAAGACATTACCATTGCATGTACCAAGTGCAGAGGGCCCATGGGGTGAACCATAGAGAGATCTGTAGAAGGCACTGTATAGGAAGTGTAGCACAGACTACGCAAATGACACTAGGCCACGGACGCAGGCTAGAACGGCCCTGCTTGGCCCCCGTTCGCATCCTGAGGAATGGACCCTGGGTGCTCTAGCAACCACCGGGAATAACAGACCCCAAAGGGCCATCTCTATAACTCCAAATTTAAATTCCCTGCTGGCCCCAGTCAGCCCACTTTTGCCTCTTGACTTACAGTTCAGAGGGCAGGGTCCAGAATCTGGAGCACATGAACTAATGGGGATGCTCCTGCATTCAGCAGGTTGCTCTTCATGACCTGCAAGACAGAACTCCACCCATCACAGCCGCAGGGGCCAGCATTCACCTCTAAAGCAATGACACCTGCCTCAGAAGCACTACTCCCAGAAAGTGAGATGGGATGTCCAGCATCGCCAAAAAAAAACCAGAGGAAAAAGCATATGCTAAGATACAGGCCAAACCCGCAGCTCTTCCTCTCTCCCCCTCTTTTACCTTGGCCGCTCGACCGCCTGGAGTTACATTCTTCCATCTGCCCGCCACCTTTCCAACTCAAACAACAGGGTATGATTATAGCTACATCAATAATATGACATCCCAAAAACTGCTACTTCAGCACACCGGTCATCACTCACCTTGCCAGAATCCACACCATTGTGGATCTCTCACTTCAGACATTGATTCACACCTAGAAAACAATGCCAAAACAGTGTAAGCTACTCCGAGCCACCAACAGTAATGCCAATTCTCTGACCTTGCACACCGGCCCACCATCATTCGGCACTCAGCTCACCTCTTCTGTTGCACTTTGGCACGGGTTTGTCCCTCCGCATCTGAAAAACAGCCCAAACAAACCCCATGAAGCAAGTCGGCTGGCTGCTGACCGATAGCTTGACAAGATGCAAGGTCCATCTTCTCTTGGCACGTTCTTTCTAACTACAGCTAAAAAAACATCACCTATCAAGCCTCACATGTATTGACTACCACACAAACTGCTGTTCCCAGAAGACCAGAGTCCAACCTCACACAACTCCAAAACACTATGAAAATAACTGTGGCAGCTGGCTACAGCTAATTGGCCAGAGATGGACTGTATGGTCATTGCCAAAAGAATCTGAGCAGATCAACATATCACCCCACAACAATAAAGCTGTGCTACCCCTGTCTTTAAAATTGCTACACCCCTGGGCAAGGCAGCTCCAACCCTGGCACGAAGACCAACAATACACGCAGACAACACGATAAATGTGACATGAGACCCAGTAAGACCACAAGCAAGAATGACACCAGAAGAAGATGCTGCCAGAATAAAAGCCCTGTGGTGCCACGATGGCAAAGACACTCTAGAGCGGCCCCAGAATAGAGTCCAATGTAATGGCCCGTTACAAGAAGTTGCTGTCAAATCTGAGATGACAGATGCTCAGAAAGCCCAGCTTAAAGACCTACGAACGGAAGGATGCAGGGAAGAAGTTCCAGTCCGTGAAAATGGACAGCTAGCAGGTAGAGCCACCAACACAGCACAGAAGGACGCCGCAAACGAGGACTGTCCAGAAACTTCTGAGACATGCTACCAATCCATGATTTAAGCTTGTTAACGCAAGAAAAGAAGCCCTGGACTGGCGATATGCTGGTAAGTACAGGCATTCGAGAGACTAGGGATGGCACCCGAGATACGTGCCGTGCTCGTCAAGCGCAAAGAGCAAGGAAGGCACCGAGACCCGAGAAGGTTTAAGGCACAGAAGACATTTGAAAGTTGAACTGCATAGTGCTGCCTGAGCAAGCCTACCTGTGTGTTTCACTCTGAGGCCAGAAAGAAGTGATTTGCCCAGTGTGGCTGAGATGGCCTTTGTCAAAGCTAAGTTAGCATTTGGCCATAGCTGACTTTTGGCCTGCAGGCAGTGCCAGTACCCTGGCTCAGTTTGTACATATTTGCAGAGTGTAACACAGAATATCCACTTCTGTCCTTCTGCATCCAAAGTAAGGGAGTGAGAATATGACAAACAACCAAGAGCACTTTGTAGATTTATGGTCCTAGGGGAGTTTTACTGATGCTATCGGTGGTTTCAAAGAGTTGTTTTGAGAGATTCAGAACATGTGATGAAGTCATAATGGCTGCATGTGTTTGAGGCCAGAGTCACACAGTACTGTTTTAGCTGCATTTCTGAGCTTCTTTCTTCAGCATGCATTGTAGGTAACGATTATAGTTATTTCGTGAGTGGTAGGTCTAGATTAAGAGGCTCTGGGCGGCCTTAGGAGGCATTAATGTCCTGTCCGTAGTTCTGTGGGGGTGTGTAAAGTGATTGAATTGTAAAACAAAACACCTGGGGAGGAGGGTTTCTTTTAAAACCAAATAACTCTCTGATTATGCTCTAGCTGGCAGCCCCACACAGCTGCTGTGGCTATAGTAACATTTGCTTCGAGGGGACAGAAGTCAGCAAAAGGAGGTGGTGCTGGTGTGGAATTGGCCTTAGGAGCCACTGCTGAAGGAAGTACTGCTCATTCAGATCCTCTCAGCCTGACACGTCCTGCTTGACTTCCCTCTGTGCTGTGTTTTGACTGAGGACAGAGTCCATGGAATCTAGGTTCAGTAGTATTTACCTTGCTCTGTCTCTTGGACACTGGAAGTGTTTTGCAGACTCTTGCTTGCTGTCTGTTTAGCTGTCACTGGCCTTTCTTGGTAAGGGACAGCCACAATGGGGCTGTTAAACCCAGCTTTTCTAAGAGCTGTTTCACTGTAGCTTCCTCTGTCTTGACTGCCAGATTCATGCAAAAGACATGCCTGCTCTACTTTATTGCATGGGCAATTGCGTGGGATCTTTCCCACAGAGGCTTTTCTGCATTGCACATTCACTTAGCCAGTCTCCTCTCTGGAGAGAAGGCAGGACTTCCTGACTGTTAGTAACCTTCATTTGGAGCCGGTCGTTGCCTTTTTTAGGGAAGTTGTGACATGGACGAAGGCTGAGCCTAGCCTTAGAAACACAGTGTGACTGACAAGGCGATCTGTGGAGCATGTGCTATGTCCAGAGAGGATTCAGTGACAGTTACTTGGGTTGTAGGAAGACGGCTGGTGACAGCTGGCAAGGTTATTCTTTTACCATTGTGGCTGTCAATGCTGCTGTTCTTCCCTTCATTCCATTTCCATGCATGTCAGTGCTGCAGCTGTGCTGATTAAGTGCAGAGAATTAATTAACTCACTCGTTATTTTAGCCTCTTAGAGATCCAGATCCCATTAAGGGGTCTACATAGCAGAGATAAGAGAGGTTGTTTGGGGCTTTTTTTTTATCCTTTTTTTTTTTTTTTTTCCCTCACCCTTTTGGAAGTTGATTGATAAGAGGTAATTGTACAACTCGGTTTTCACTCCTGCTGAAGCTATAGTATCATGCTTAGCAGGGAAAACTGCAAGTGAATCAATGTGCGTTGCATTCAGCTCTCAGGATTAGTTTCCCATCTGTCCATCTGTATCGTGGCACAAAATTAGAAAGCAGTCCTTCCAGCATGCAACTCTGCCCTGCATTTCCCCCGACCGAGTTATTCAATCCCCAAATTGTCAATTTTGTCATCTTCTCAACTCTTCTTCCCAGCCAATGACATACATGTGAAAAGGAACTGCCTGCAGGCTGTAAAAGTATAACTGCAAGTACTGAATGAAAACTGAGCTGAGCTTCCTGGTCTTTTCACTGCTTACTTCTCAAACTCTTTGACCTCACTGGCTCTCAGTTCTCTATGGGAGAAGAAGCCTATAAAAGCTGCATGGAAACATTAGCTGGCAAGGGCAGAGTAGCCTTCCTTTCCCTCAGCTGCAGGTTTTGTTACCCCCTCTTTGGCATCCACAGTGGTGTACTGAGATCCTGTTTTTCCTGCAGTCGTATGTCCTGGTCCTTTGCAGCCTGAAATGATATGTAGCCCAGTCAGCCTCTGTGTTAAGCGCTGTAGCTGGCCTGTGATTTTCACAGTTCTCTGCTGATAAAGTATTTTGGTTGCATTAACCCATGTATTTCAGCCACTTAACGTCTTAGAGTTGTTCTGATGAAGCACAGACCTTTTAGAGGTCAGCTCACCCGTGGCTTCCTCATCACCCGTGCCGACACTGACTGACTCACTCATGGTATCATCAACACCATAGTGAAGTATGCAAATTATTCCTGTCCAATGGTACCTACTGACCCAATTGGGAACGTAATCAGAGTAACGATGAAAATGCAAGCCAAACCAAGCCAAGCCAATGTGAAAAATGCAAGCCAAACTCAAAGCCAATGTGAAAAATGCAAGCAGCGATTAATCTGGTATCATCAGAGGTTCTTATGCTGTACACCTCATCATACTGGGTGCCTTCCAGTGGTGCACCGAGTGAGATGGCTAACATCTGTCACTTTTTTTTTAAAACTGCTCACTTTCCCTGAGGGAGAAGAGTGTGCCATGGAAGTTCTGCTTTGGTAGAATGTTTTGGCTCTGGACTTTTTCTTGGGAAGATTTGGGGTTATTTATTTTGGTGTGTTTTTTTCTTTTTCTACAGCTCTAGGTTAGGGGAGATGCATTCAAAAGGATGCAACTTGTTCTTGGAAGGGCAGGAGAAGAGATGAGTGGTCGTCCTAGTTTCTGGAGTGGGATTGAGAGCATTGGGAAGGCTCATTTCATAGACTTGAATCAGCGTGTAAAAAGGCCATTTTTCAAAGCAAGAAAATGGTCTGCTGGTCATTTTTACTGGTGATTCAGATTACTCAGAAAATTTAATGCCTCAGATGTGGCAAACGCTAAGTGCTACGCAGCCTCTGGAGTGGACTGGAAGATTAAAATTAATGACAACTTTGAACAGGTGGGTTGGGAGTTTTGAGGAGTGACAGAGAGAGATGTCCGTTTGGTCAGGCAACTTGAAAGTTGAGCTGCATAGTGTCCATCTGATCCCCCTAGATTGCAGTAAGAAAGACAGTGAGTACAATATAAACCTTGAAAAATATTTAATGAGGAGCTTTTCAGCACATGCATGACAGTGGGTGTGGATGCAGTCAGTATCTACCTTCCTAGTCTTTGCGTGGTCCTCTCGATGTAGCTGTAAGTGGCAGTATTCATCTTTTAGACTTGGGTTTATCATTTAAAGTCTATGTCTCCCTAGGTCTCTCTGTCTTGTTGATGGAATAAGAGTTTCCTTCAGAGAGCCATTCAAAGTACCTAGATTTACACCAACTTTAGCCATCTTAAATGCCTTTGTAGGTGCTGCGTAACTACAATTCACAGGCCTTTGGCTTTCTTTTTATCTTATTCTGTTATTGAAGCTACCCCTTCTGCATTCAGGTTTCTCATGGGTTCTCTGGGTTTAAATGTTTAGAAAGCATTTCATTCAGCCATCTGCTCAAGGCAGTATCCTGCAACTTAGAAAGTTGTTCATGCTTGGGATTTTGTTTGTTCCATTGAAATGGAGAACATGAGGTACCAATTCCTTTCAGCGGACATGGATGGAGCAGGTTCAGAATTCTGGGAAACTGTTTCAGGGTCGAATTTGTTTTGGTAGGATTCTACTGAAGGTGCTAAAGGTGACCTAAATTGCTAGGGATGATCATAGGTGCAGGTTTGAAGGGACGGTAACTTCTAGCAGGGAAAAGATGGAGCAGTAGATGAGCAGGAACACGTTCATTGGGAGTTTGAATGACTTGACCGAGGTCATGCACCAAACCCACAGCAGAGTCAGAACAAGACTCAAAGCTACAAATTTCTTCTGCAACATCTTCATCTTGGGACATTCAGCCATTCATTTCAACAGGGAGGTGCTATGCAGCTCAGAAGTGGGGGTTAAGAGACTCGATTAATTACTTGTTTACCAAAATCTCTTTGCTTAGGCACATCCATTCAAAGCGAACCCTTCTAATCACTGGCCTTGTGATCTCAAGTGTTTCTTACTGATCATTGTCAAATGCTTGCACAGTGATGCTGTGGTTCTAAGTCGCAGTGGGCATCTTGTTACCAAGCTTGCTGCTTTGTAAAGATGCGGAATCATCGTGCCAGTAATAGCATCCTCTGTCCATTTCCCACCCTGCTCCCCACCCCCTACTTGGCTGTTTACTTGTATGTTTGTATTTGGCGAAAAAAAATATCCCTTTGCCATAAAGAGCGCAATGTCCAAGCTGCGACTCGCATTAGTGCATTTTATTTGCTCTTGCTGTCACATGGTCCCTGCGGGTCATAATTCACTGTGGTTGTCATCACAGAACAACCTTGCTGGCCCTGTTATTGTTATTGGGTCCAGAAAGACGAGTTGCGGACCTTTTCCAAGTGCTATTTCTGTCGACCGCTAAAAACCTTCAGAACAAAGTTGCCTGTTTTTTAGTGGTGTGAGCCAGACTCTTTATCTGCCTGCAAGCTTTCTGAATCTTAGCACATTGTGAAGATAGCTCCAGGTATTGCAGAGGAGAGCCTAGTTTACTCTTGAATATACTCTGAGCAAGGGTAAGCTTCAGGCCCTGACTGCTGGTATTAAGTACTACTGCTTAAATCACTTTTGCTTAGCTTCTGGTTTGCTTGTAACAGAAGAGTGAGCTCACCTCTGCTTTCAAGCTCCCATGTAAAAGGCGTGCTGCTGACCACCACATAGACTGCCTAATGTTGGTGTGGGCAGCCCAGTGCTGGTCTATGCTGTAAGGAGCTCATTAGGAATACAGTAGCAGGACTGGAAAAAGGCATTGTATATTCCACTGGCTTCAGGATAACAGTTGTCAAATGCCTGCTATTCTGCTCTGCATTTCAACTCTTTTGGGTATTACTTGCAATGCTAATTTGGAGTAAACCTTCCAAGCTGTATGAAGCTGTACAGTATATAGGTAAAGAAACGGCCAGTTCCATAATCCTGCAGATTATGGAAGAAAACACTTTCTAAATACATCGTGGGTGTTGGGAGGGTGGGATTTCTGGAAAGATTTGATGTTGATGTTCATGGGAAAGTTTAAAACCAGAAGCGTAGGAAAGGTCCCCGTATTTTCTCTTATTTTAGGGCGAAGGATGAGGAAGTTGTATCAGTTTAATTCCGATGGGGAAGTCTTAAGTATTTCTTTGCTGAGGGACATATCTTAAGGCAGCAAGAAAGAGACAAATGGATAGGTGCACTCCCACGGCTTCCTCCTTTCACAGCTGTCAGGGCACATGCTGAAGCAGCACAGAGGGAAAGCTCAGGCCTAATGCGGAATGGGAACTGTACAAAGCTGAGTTCTCATCCGGCAGCTTAACGACTGGTGCTGTAGGCAGATCACTTCAGAAAATGCCTCCATTTCTGTCCTGTCTGTAAAACGGGGATTAAAATCTTGGCTTTCTTAAAGGATTTAGTAATCTACTCACAGGAAGAAGTATATGTATCTAAGGAATCAGGGATTAGTTTGGTTCTGTATAAAATTAGTTGAAGCAAGGTCATTGCTCTGATGTTAATGCCTCACCAGGGTCCAGCTAGACTGTCCAGTGTTTCTAGACTAGTGCCTTTCAGACGCTTGCACTAGCACAGTTGAGATCAAAGGTTTTTGATGAAGCAAAACACAAACAAGAAGAGAGTGATTTTCTCTGCCTCTTTTTGTGTATGTTCTTGTAAGCCTAGATAAAGAACACCTTCCTTTGTTACTCATTTATTGGCCCATAGGAGAGGATAACAATCCTTTATTATAGAATTGTTTGGGGGATTTTTTTTCAGTCCCGTGTAAGGCTCGTGACAATGCTGAAGGTCACGAGTTGCAACCACCTTCATGACCCGTGGCGGGGGCTGTTAAGCTTAGGCAAAACAGGATTATTCACTAGTGTGAAATGCTCAGATAAGCTGTTCAAATAGTTGACAAAAACATTTCCGCGCCCGGCCGCAGCTCTTCCCTGCCGCAGCCGCCTGCGCTCCTGTCCGCACCCGAAGCCCCGTGCCCGCAGAGGCAGCTGGGTCTGGAGCTGCCAGCGCCAGCAGCCCCAGAGCAGAATGAGCTCCCTGAGCAGAGGCCGAGGCTCATATACCCCAGGCCCCGCCCCCGGGCAAGTGGTGGGGATGGGACACAAGGGGGGGCGGTGCCGGGGGGGGGGGGGGGGGGGGGGGGTGGGCAGCAAGGCACACCAACGGGAGGGTGGGGCATGGGGCAAAAAAGTCACGCCCGGGGGGGGCGGTGCTGGGGTGGGGTGCAGAATAACAAAGGCAAACCCGGGAAGGGGAGGGGGTGGGGGCCGGGCAGGGCACGGCCACTGTCGGCGAGGCCATGGGGGGGGCGGTGCTGGGGCGAGGTGCAAAGCAGCAAGGCACGCCCACGGGGGGGGGCGGTGCCGGGGCAGAAAAGGCACACCCGGGGGGGGGGGGTCGGGGGGGGGCAAGCAGGGCACGCCTACAGTGGCCAGTGCCGAAGAACGGCAGCAAGGCACGCTCGCGGCGGGGGGGGGAGGCGCCGGGTGGATTTGGGGCCAGGCACACCCACCCTTAGCAAGGCCACCGAGTTGGGGGTGGCATGGGAAAAACCCCACCTGAAGGCAGAGACAGGGGTATGGGGGGGCATAGACAGGTGCAGACGTGGGGCGCATCCTCACGGCTGCTCGATAGTCTCACCTTCAAGTCCTAGGAAGGGAAATGCGGTCACCAACACGCCTCACAAAAAACAAGTTGCCATCCTGCAGGAAGTTCAGAATTCCGGGAAAATCCAGTGCACCTAGAACAAAACAGCACCAAAACTATCAGTTAAAAAAAAAGGCTGTGTGTTTTAAAACCCTCCTGTCACCCCTGAACACCCCGTAGGAAACTGCCGACGTTAAAAAAAAAAAAAAAAAAAAACAAACAAACCAAAAAAACCCCAAAACCCAAGCTGCATCCCAGGGCGCTCTCTCCTGTGGGTGCCGCTGGACCCTGCCCAGTCCCACAGCTCTCGCCTCGCCCAGAAGGAGCTCCCTGGGCAGAGCCCGGGGCTCATCTACTCCAGGCCCCCCCGCACCGAACCGGCACTTGGGCATCCTGGAGGACTGCGGGCCCATAGAGCGCAAGTTCGGAGGACTGAGGGGCACTTCCGGCATCATGGAGGACCGCGGGGAAGCGGCGGGAGCCTGCCGGAGCCCCGGAGGAGCCGGTGAGTCCCCCGCGAAACGAGTGCCGGCGGCGCCGCCGTCTCGGGGCCGCATCCGCGTCGTTTCTCTCCGGAGCTGCGGCCGGTGCTTGGAGGGGGGCGAGTGTATGGCGCCGCCGTCTTGTGAAGGCTGAGGCTGCCCGCGGCGGGGATGGGGCCGCGCGGGCAGGAGGGGACAGGCCGCCGCCCCGCCGTGCAGAGCTGCGTTCCTTGCGTGTTTCGGCAGGAATCGCTGTTGAATCCGTCTCGCTCTCGAATCCGTCTCGCTCTCCGCGGCTTCCGGGCAGTTTCTCCGCCGGCCCTGCCGGTCCGCGGTTAGGCCGGCGCGGAGCACCGGTGACGGGACCTGCGTGCGTGCGGGCGTGCGTGCGTGCGTGCGTGAGGGGCTCTTGCGAGAAGCGCCTCACAATAAGCAGGCTCAGCTCCGGGGCGGCGCTAGTAAATGGCATGGTCCTCGGGCGCCGTTAATTCGTGCCACGCGTTTGAGCTGGAATTTGAGAGAATAGTCTGTTATTTAAATGGCCCGATTGAAGAGTTGACTGGTACAGAAAGCGGGTGAACGAACGGCTCACAGCCAGCGAGCGCTCCGTGTACCGCTGCTGAAGGGAGCAGGAGCAAAGCGCAGGCACCCGACTGACACAAGAGGAAAAGGTTCATTACCGTTGGAAATCACGGTTTCGGATTGTGAATTAGGACTCTAATGAGGGGTCCGTTCACGACGACTGTTACCCTAAACTGCTCCCAATTGGTATTCTATTTCTGCTTCCCAAGGAGAAAATTTTCATCTGATGGTGCTGCGGGGGTATCTTTAATGCATCAGTTTAAGATGGCTAGTATTGTTAAACGGGCACTCATGATGCCCAGTTAGCGTTCGATCTGTTTCTAAAATGAAATCTAAGGTTTTTGTTCGTCGGATTTAATGGGCGTCGGTTTTTTCTTTTAGCTCTACTTGGAAGGAATTGGTACCCGTCCCCTCCTCCCCCCCCCCAACGGCTATGTTTAAGTTTCGGCAGTCGTGACTCCCTGTTGGTTTTCTAATTTTCCTTTTATTTTAAATCTAAATCTTTTAGCGTTATGTTAGTTCACCACCGCCCGGGAATTCTTTTAGTACCTACGTTTAAACGTAGCCGTTATTGAACGATTCCTTTTTTTATTTCTCTTTATCTAAAAATCTAAAGCTTCGATTACTCTTTTGGTTCTAAGCAGGAGTCACTGTTGCCTCCCAGCTTGCTTACAGCGGTGTGCTCGTTTAAGCGTTAGAGCCTCCCAATTAGTTTCCAGTTCAATTGGTTTAGCAGTGGTTATGTTTAAATGGAGCTGTTCACGACTCCCAATTAGTTTTCTGTCTTTATCACTTCAAGAGGGTCTCTCAACTATTCATTTTTTGAATTGCAATAGGGACCGGGAATAATTACTGCCTGGTTCATCAAGTAACATCTGCCACTAAATTTAGTCATTACTCAACCCTAGGTAATATTTCTTCTCTTTAGACGCGCTCTGATATTTTGTGACTTTACCACGAAGTGGATTAACTAGGACGCGTGATTTTTTTCTTTTCCTGTTAGAGTTGTTTCGCTACAGGTATTCCTTCCAGTTAGTGCTCTGTTGTTGATATTCTGCTGCTTGCCCTTTGATTACATCAATGGGGAGTAAGTACTGTCTGCAAAGCGGGAAGCAATAGCTAGAGCGGACGACGGGCAGTATTTGCTCCCAAAGACTATTCTGGTTACTGTGACGGACATTTTTATTTTAAACGTTTTGACGTAAACGAGCGGTAAAAATTAAACTAATAGAAACTGACCACTTTGGAATTCCCCAGGAAAAACGACCGGAGCGAGGACGCCTGCCGCGGTCCACTTGGGACGCTCGACGGTTTTGCACTCCGTCTCCAAAGTTTGAAGCTCCGCGGAGCGCAACCTCCCCGAGCGGCGACTCGGCCTGTAGCCACCGCCCGCTCTTCTCTCCGGCTCCGCCACCCGTTTTTCCAGAGCAGCCCAAAATCCCGGGGAAGCGAACCCGCGCACAGCAGATACGCCGCGACACCAAACCTCCGGCTGTCCAGCTGCGCCGCCCCCGACCGTCGCTGCTGCGCCAACGGGAGCCTCCGGCCGACGCGGTGCCGAGCGCCCGCGACCCCGTCGGCCGCCGGCTCTGCCAGCGGCGCGGTCCGGCGAAATCCGCGACGCTGCCGAGTCTGCGGCGAGTCCGGGGCGTGTTTTTTTAGCGAAGGAAAATGCCGTTTCAAGTCTCAAGTCCGACCTGCAAGGAAAAAGAAAGCCCGCGTAACAAGGCTAGACCCGTTCCTGTCTGTTGCAGAACTTGTACCAGCGCTACATTCTGGACGGGACCGAATGACAAAGCCGAATGACAGCCTGCAAGAATCCTCCTCTCAGAGCTCTCTGGTTGCAAAGGGACTATTGTAGATCACCAGCAGTTGTAAGACACTGAGACTCCTACTTTTCTCCATCTGCCTCCCTCAACAGAAATAAGTCCCAAAGGACAGAAAACCCCAGGAAAGGGTTGAAACCAAACCGAACCCAAAGCAAAAACCAAAACCAAGGAAAAACCGTCGGGGAAAAGAGCCCCAAAGCATCAGGAACTGTACCAAGCACCTTAAGTAACACTGAAGCGACTCGAACCAAAACAAGTGACAAAGCAGCTCAGGAGAGGTGCCAGGAAAGACAAATGAGTCCACACAGAGCAACGCCCGTGTCCTTCTGAGAGGACTAGGCAGGTGAGAGAAGGCCCTTTGAAGGCCCGTGGTTCTGAGAAGGCCACTTGTCACGCAGATTGATTCTGGTGCCTGGATGGGAAATGGAGGGGACTGAGGGGCACACGAAGGGGAGGGAGGAACTCGGACAGCTTACGGAGATGCCTGCGGTGCAAAGCCAAAAAGACGGCTGCAGGATGGCTCGGCGTCGGTGCCATCGACCCCCCCCAAAAGATGCTGTGACCCCACTTGGGGACGACAGCCTCTGGCCCCGGCGCCCCCGGGGCTGGGCAGAGGCAGCAGCGCTCGGCATAGCTGGTGGCAGGGGGCCCGACGGGGTGGAACGCGTCCCGGCAGGGCCTGGCCAGGCCCAGGAGCACATCTGGTCCTCGCTGAGGGGCTGGAGCCGATGGGGCCCTGAGGAGTACAGGGGTGGCCTGGTGTCCCCGGCCGCAGCTCTTCCCTGCCGCAGCCGCCTGCGCTCCTGTCCGCGCCCGAAGCCCCGTGCCCGCAGAGGCAGCTGGGTCTGGAGCTGCCAGCGCCAGCAGCCCCAGAGCAGAATGAGCTCCCTGAGCAGAGGCCGAGGCTCATATACCCCAGGCCCCGCCCCCGGGCAAGTGGTGGGGATGGGACACAAGGGGGGGCGGTGCCGGGGGGTGGGGGGTGGGGGTGGGGGGGGTGGGCAGCAAGGCACGCCAACGGGAGGGTGGGGCATGGGGCAAAAAAGTCACGCCCGGGGGGGGCGGTGCTGGGGTGGGGTGCAGAATAACAAAGGCAAACCCGGGAAGGGGAGGGGGTGGGGGCCGGGCAGGGCACGGCCACTGTCGGCGAGGCCATGGGGGGGGCGGTGCTGGGGCGAGGTGCAAAGCAGCAAGGCACTCCCACGGGGGGGGGGCGGTGCCGGGGCAGAAAAGGCACACCCGGGGGGGGGGGTCGGGGGGGGGCAAGCAGGGCACGCCTACAGTGGCCAGTGCCGAAGAACGGCAGCAAGGCACGCTCGCGGCGGGGGGGGGAGGCGCCGGGTGGATTTGGGGCCAGGCACACCCACCCTTAGCAAGGCCACCGAGTTGGGGGTGGCATGGGAAAAACCCCACCTGAAGGCAGAGACAGGGGTATGGGGGGGCATAGACAGGTGCAGACGTGGGGCGCATCCTCACGGCTGCTCGATAGTCTCACCTTCAAGTCCTAGGAAGGGAAATGCGGTCACCAACACGCCTCACAAAAAACAAGTTGCCATCCTGCAGGAAGTTCAGAATTCCGGGAAAATCCAGTGCACCTAGAACAAAACAGCACCAAAACTATCAGTTAAAAAAAAGGCTGTGTGTTTTAAAACCCTCCTGTCACCCCTGAACACCCCCTAGGAAACTGCTGACATAAAAACAAGAAAAAAAAAAAGCCCAAGCTTCATCCCAGGGCACTTTCTACTGTGGGTGCTGCTGGACCCTGCCTAGTCCCAGAGTTCTTGCCTCGCACATAAGAAGGAGCTTCCTGGGAGAGCTCGGGGCTCATCTACCCCAGGCCCCAACCACCACCCTTCCCACAATCATAGGCAACTGGGTAAACTGAGACACGGAGAGAGGGGACCTAGAAATGCCAGTTTCACAAGCAATGAGGAAGAATGAAATCAGAGCTGGTGGGGTGCCAGAAAGGAAACGACATAGAAAGGAAAGGTAGAAGGTGACACTTTACAGGGCAATGCTAGCAAAAGAGCAAAAAGCTTTGGGGAACTAGACAGCCTGAAAGGCAGACAGAGGCAGGGACAGGCAAGGAGGCAGGCAGAGATCCAGAGAACCGGGGCAGGGATGGCCCTGGACACACACGAGGGGACACGTGGCTCCTGGTGCCAACGGCAGACCTTCACCGCCCCGAGGCTTTTCTCTCTGTCTCTGCCCCTTCCTCCTCCACAGTGCCAGCTGCCTGACCTTAGGAGCAGGCGGTGGGTGACTCAATGCACTTCTCTCACGAGGTTTCCTGGACGTGCAGCAGCTCACACGTGTGCAGCCAACAGAGGAGCCAAGGTCCTGGTGCTGTGTTATGGTGGCATTCTCTGTTGTGGATGGGTGGGAGGGATCATTCCTTGCCACAGGGACCAGCTGGAGACAGTTGCCTGTGGAAGCCCCTTGGTTTGACTCCTCAGCCAGCTCCTGCAGGCAGGCATGCCCAGGCAGCCCCCTTCATAGCCCAAAGTAGGGCCAGCCCCATCATTAGCCTCACTGGCCACACCTGCCCCAGCTGGAGCCCATCAGGAACAGGGGCCTGGGCAAAGCCCCACAGCACATGGCCCCCTCCCCCGCACCTGCCCACAGCTACGAGCTCTGCACCCAGGGGCTTGAATACCATCCAGGGGCACAGAGGAGGCAGGAAAAGTTTACTCACCTCTGCCCAGAACAAATCCTGGCACTTAGGTGGCTACAAGGCTCAGTGTGCAAACACAGCAAACGCAGCAGGAGAGAAGGGAAAAAGCAGGAGGAAGGTAGAGAAGAGGTGGGGGACAGGCAGCCAGTAAACAGGATGCTGCAAACAGGAGAGGGACAGGGAGCAGGACAGTAGCATAGAGAGAGGAGTACTGGGACACTGAGCGAAAAACTCAGGGAGAGATGGAGGAATACATAAGAGCGAGGAGGAGCAGGAGAGAGAGGCCAAAGGGAGCAGCAGGACCACAAGGCAGGGACAAGACAAGGGACAGCGAAATATTGTAAAGCAATAGGGGAAAAGAAACAGAGGCAAGAACTAACACATAGGGTCAGGAAGACAAAAAGAGGGAGCCTTACAAAGACAATGTAAAAAGTGACACCATTTCCACCCCCATCTTGACTTCCACATTTTCCCTGACTTCGCACCCCATCTCAGCCTCCACTTTCTTCCAGCCCTGCCTCTCCCCCTGGCTTGAGGGGAAGCCCCAGTGCAATCAGGAAGGTGTTAGGCTGTCCATCAGGCTCCCACAGCAAAGGGGCCAGGACAGAAAGCCATTGCTGGCCCTCCCCATCCCTGGGCAGCCCTTTCCCAGGCAGCAGAAGGAGCGGCAGGCAGGGCAGCAGAGGTGGACCGGGACACACACAGGAGAACGTGTGACTCACCCCAGCTCCTGGCACCAGCTCAGATCTTCAGCACCCCAACACTTTTCTCTCAACTCCCCTCCACTGCCAGGCTGGCCAGCAGCTCACACACACAGCCGATGCAGGCACCAAGCTGCCAGCAACGTGTGCTGGTGGTCTGCTCCATCATGGACAGCTCAGGGGGATCCTTCCTTACCACAGGGACCAGCCATTCCATTCTGGAGGTACCTCCAGCTACCTCCTCAGCCAGTTCCCCTTTATCAGCTCCCTCAGGCAGCCCCTTTATAGCCCACAGGAGGGCCGGCCCTGTTATTAGCCCCACTGGCCACACCTGGAGCCCATCAGGAACAGGGGCCACAGGCAAGAACAAGCACCCAGGGACAAGGAGCTCTGAAGAGGGAGATGTAGGAAGAAAATGTAAAAAGCAATACTGCTTTTCCACTCTCCCACCCACCCCTGCCCTTGGGAAAGCCTGATGGAAACCATGAGACTTCAGGGTGTCCCTGCTGGGTGCCCCTCATTCCCCCTGATATCTACTGGTGATGGCATTTTGGGCCCAAGGAAGTGCCAGAGTGATGTTTGGAATGCAAACAGTTTATTTAAAACAGTTTGCGTCTGGAGCAGCAGTTCTTGTAGTGGTGGGGGCAAGGCAGGTGCATGGAGCAGGGACAAGGGGGGGACACAAAACATGGTAATGGGAGGCAGGTGCAAGGCACACCCATGGGGGGGGGGGGGGGGGGGGGGAGGAAGGCAGGTGCACAGGGGGAGGATAGGGTGTGAGCTATGCACACCCATAAAGTGGGTACAAAAATCTGTCAGGGATAACCTGATTGAGGAAGATGAAGTTGACCTTGACAGTATTCCAGTATACCCTTGAAAAGACGGAAGAAGTGGATGAAGAATGTTGTAAACAAGTTTGAGGAAGTTATAAGAGACTGAGCAAGAAGAGACTGAGCAAGTAATACCACAGAGCAGAAACTTGGCAAGAGAACAGTAGGTACAGTGAGAAATACAGTAGGAGCTCCAGCCAATCATTATGTGAATGGAGTTGAATGGACAAAGCTATTGAGCGAATCATTTTAGCAGCCTTAGTGCATGAACAGGTGGACAGATAAGAAAGGTTATAAAAGGGTACGCTTTTTCTGCTGCACCATCTCAGCCATCTTGGTTTTTGCAACTTAATAAAGAGTGCCTTCTTACATATACTCTTGTCGTTGTCCATCCCTACCGTGAAAAAAAGCAGGCAAGGCAGGCCCATGGGAGGCAGGGACATGACAAGTAGGGCCAGGCACACACACGGGAGTCAAGGCCACAAAGATCGGGGTGGCATGGGAAAAACCCCACCTGAAGGCAGAGACAGGGGTATGGGGGGGCATAGACAGGTGCAGATGTGGTGCACATCCTCATGCTACTCGATAATCTCACCTTCAGTCCTAGGAAAGGAAATGGGATCACAAACCCTTGTCACAAGAAACAAGTTGCCATCCTGCAGGAAGTTCAGAATTCCAGGAAAATCCAGTGCACCTATGTCTTGGTTTGAAAGACAGGTGTCTGTGGAGGAAGGCAGGAGCCTCCCTTGAAATGGAAAGTGCAACCCCCTTCCCTCCAAACTATTATAATTTTGAAATTAACGGGCGTTCAGGCAAAGATATGGGGAATAGGAATAACAGTTCTTTACTAATATATATATATATAACACACCGCAGGGAAAAACCAAACAACCCACTGGTTTACACTGACAGAGTCAGGAATACAACCTGACACCCTGTTAGGGTGGCAGTAGCAGTCCGATAAGATGCTGGCTGCAGTCCTCCTGAAGCGATGGATGTAGTTCTGTGGAAGCAGCAATCAGGTAAAAGAGTCTGGTCTTCCTCCGAAGGTCCAGTGGTAGGTAGGTAGCTCTTGTCCTCTGGAACTCCAGTGGGGGGAAAAGCTCCTCTGGGAATCCACTGGAAGAAGGCTGCTAGGGTGTTCAAAATCTCCGTTTTTATTTGGCATGGACTGCTTGGCTCCTTCCCCCCCCCTCCCCGGGCGGAGCATCTCACAATGGGATGGGGAGTCGTGAGGCAGTTCCTTGATGGGCCATTAACAGGAGATAGTCCAGGAGCGAGTTATCGATGAGTCAGGCGATAAGGCATTGTTGTGCCCAGTAACAGGAGATAGTCCGGGGGGGGGGGAGGCAGAGAGCACCGCCCCACCTGGTCTCAACAGCTCCTGAAGATGGTAATAGAATATTTTTTTCTTTTGGCACATTTTACACTGTAACCCAGGACAACCTAGAACAAAACCACAGCAAAACTGTCAGTTAAAAAAGCTGTGTGTTTTAGAACCCTCTCATCACCCCTTAACACTCCGTATGAAACTGCTGACAAATAATAAAAAAAAAAGCCCAAGCTGCATCCCAGGGCTCTCTGTACTGTGGGTGCTGCTGGAGCTTGCCCAATCCCACAGCTCTCACCTCGCACAGAAGGAGCTCCCTGGGCAGAGCCCGGGACTCATCTACCCCAGGCCCCGCCCACTGCCTTTCCAAACATCCCCCGGGGAAGGGGCCGCCGCGGGGCACAAAGGTGAGAGCGTCCGGTGCGTAGCCCACTCACTGTAGGCGGTAGCAGGAGAGAGCGCGGCAGCGCGCACCCGGAGCTGCAGTACCGTCTTTTGGTCACAGGGTGGCAGCAGGGTGCGCGGCAGCGCCGCCGGGGCTGCATAACCGCTTTTTGGTCATAGGGTGGCAGCAGGGAGGGCGGAAAGCTCCGCTGGGCCTGCAGTACCGACTTTCGATCACAGGGTGGCAGCAGGGAGCGCGGCAGCGCCTTCGGGACTGCAGTACTGCTTTTCGGTCACAGGGTGGCAGCAGGGAGTGCGGCAGCGCCTTCGGGACTGCAGTACTGCTTTTCGGTCACAGGGTGGCAGCAGGGAGTGCGGCAGCGCCTTCGGGACTGCAGTACTGCTTTTCGGTCACAGGGTGGCAGCAGGGAGTGCGGCAGCGCCTTCGGGACTGCAGTACTGCTTTTCGGTCACAGGGTGGCAGCAGAGCGCCACCGCACACGCGCGTGTACCACGCCCCAGTACCCAACCCTAGTCAAATCGTGGTAGCAGAGCGCGCCGCAGGGGGCCGCCAGCGCGCATGCGCGTACCCCGGCCTGCAGTACCGCACACCCCCCACGCGCAGGCAGCACAAAGCGCCGTTTCACGCAGCACCCCCGTGCGGTCACAGCGGCGCAGCAGCACCTGCGTCTTTCTCTGACACTGGGGGTACAGGGGGACCCGGAGAGGGGTGGGGGATGACCGACACCAACGACTCTCCCCGGCATAACCCACAGACGAGCACTCACCTGCCACAGCCCACGAGACAGAATCCATGCTCGATGCCTGCCCCCGCCAGATCATCGACACCGGCTGCCGCACAAGCAGAGGGGTGGGGGGGCGTCCGCCAAAGGACGGTGCCGTGGCTCTTGCTCGCACTCGGCTCTGCCACGTTCCCCGTCCCGGACCACGCCCGGACGGGCTCCCCAGAGCAACAACTGCCCCTTTCCCCACCGGACAGCCGTGGCAGAAAGCTTGGACAGAGACAGAGCTGGCCCCGTGGGGCGAGAGCACTGAGCCACCGGCAGGCAAACCTGGGGGGGGGGGGGGGGGAGCTGCTGCGCAGCACCGGACACTCACAGCAAGACATCGGGAAACAAAAGGCCCCAGCCATAGTTCAGCACATTAGAAGAACAACACAGAAGCAAGGAGAGGAATTCAATAGAACGAGGGACAGGCGAGCAGTCGAACTGAAGGAGACCAGCCCGAAATACAGACACATCCTCTACAAACCAGAGTGATTTGAATACTTAACACTCCATAGAAAGACAAACAGATACGATTTCCAACCCCTTCTTAGCAGAAAAGCAACTGCTCTTGCTCGTGTTTGATGCCCTTCCTTAAAGCGCTGCTGCAGAACAAGGCTGTACACCCCCATCTAGATCTATGCTTACACCTGTCTCCAAAATACACAGTTGTTATTTGACTCTGCTCCTGCCCCACCTTGTTCTATCATGTCACATGATTAGAAACCAAGTACTTCAGAGCGCTCTGTCAAAACACAGGGAAGAAACTCAGTAACATGCAGCTGCCTCTGGCTTGGAAAGAGTTAGAGAAACCGCTGACCGCTTAAGTACACCTCATACATTACATGCTGTACTGATTCGGCAGCGAGTTTAAACCGCGTTAGTCATTCTGCCAATTATACAATTTTAACTTTCTCTACAGTTTCATATATGACAGGAAAAGATCAGTGAAATAATAGATCCCCCACATGGTTTTACTCATTAAAAAGAAAAAAAAAAAAGAAATTCAAATCCCCAGGGCTGCAACAGGTAAGGCCACCGAACAGGACTGGCAGATGCGCTAAGGCTTCTGGCTGTACCAAAGCACGCAGAGGAACATTTTTTAATCGTATCTCGACCGTTGCAACCAAGAATGTAAAGACCAGTGACGCCATCCACTTTTGGAACACCTGCTATGCTTCAGTCTTTGGAAACAAATTGACTTTGCTGTTGTTTTGTTTTTCAAAAGAGGGCAAAAAGTCTCACTGCTCATGACTTCTACAGCCAAGCACACAGAGTCCGACAGGCAGTTCGTACAACGCAATTTCTTTGAAGGAGAAAGATTTCCATTCCGGGAAAATCCCTTTTCCAACTGAAATCAAAGTTACGCACTGCAGGACAACGGTCCCTGGTCCCTCAGCTTCGCTTCCAGCGGGCTGGGGATCCGCGTCCATCCTCAGCAGAAACCACATCAACTAACCTGATTACTCCTGCAGTTGCCACGTTCCTCCTCATCGCCTACAGAAAAAAAAAAAAAAAAAAAAAAACCCACACACTGCTGACAGTGGTAGTTGTCACACGGGTCACCACAGACCTCCTCGAAACACCCTCCTCCTCAAAAGGAACGTGGTCTTCCGCTCAACTGCTCCGCACCGATTCCCGTGTTGGACGCTGCAGCTGTCATCGCTTGTGGCCCCCCTAAGGTAGCAACAGACAGAGAAATACCGTCACGCTTGGGAGAAATCACCAGCCCCACGCTCCTCCTTGCTGCTCCTTAGCTCACCACCTCAAAAGCTCACCCAACTCCAAAGGCAGCTGCGTAACACCTGCACAACCGCACAGAAACGCTTGACCGAGCTGCCGCAGGATGCTCCGCTCTTGGACGCCGGCCCGGCTGACAACCGCCTCGCCTCCTCAGGCCGCTGGTCGGCGCGCAGCTTCGCCCCTCCGAGGCTACGTGCGTGACCTGCGAAAGCCAAAACAAAAGGCACGTGCTGAGATACCGCCCGAAACCACAGCCTGCCCGTGCCCATTCCCCTCTCCTCCTCCTCTACCTCGGCCGCCCACCCACCCTACCTCTGCCAGCTGCCGCATTGAGGCTCCGGTACCACCTGTAAAACACAACCCATAAGGGATGCTTATAAACTTCACAAACGACACAACGCCTGAAAAGTAACTTCTCTGCTGCAGCCCACCAGTCCCAGCTCACCTCGCCCCAGCCACCCGCAGTGCCGATACCCTGCTTCGCTCGCTACTTCGTGCCTTTGGAATACAACAAACCTACCAAGACCTGTCAGCTGCTCACACAGCCATCGGCCGCATCTGCCCGCTGACACTGCGTGCCAACCCACCTTCTTATGGCCGCTCCCCCGCCCCTCCTCTAACCCTTTGGTGCACGGCTCGTCTCACTGCATCTGAAAACGGCATCGAACGAGTCACCCGGCTGCGGAGCAACAGCTTAACGGTTCCGGAGATCTCCTTTCCATGTAGGAATACCCTCTAGACTCCAACAACAGCCAGCCAGCCATCACAGAAAACCAAAGCCAAAGCAACACCTGGCCCTACGCGTACGACCCTTAGCACCTTCCACCCCGGAAGTCAAATGCCACGGCCCCTGACGAAAAGATACGGCCGCGGCCGCAACCGCAACGGTGGACGCGCGAGAAGCCGGGCCCCAAGACCCAACATCCACAGGATGCGGAGAAGTCGTCGTCCCAGAAGAGGGCTCCGTGAGAACAGACCGCTCGACAGCGGATACCCCAGCGCATCCTGGACCACTCGTCACCTTCTCGGACACGAGACGTGCTGGACAGATCTGTGTGTGGAGCTTCTCGCGCGAGACTGGGAGCGCTCGGTCGGCGGTACCCCGGTGAGTCGAGGAGCACGAGACCCTCGGTGCGGCTACCGATGCGCCCGCCTACCGCAAAAGAATAAACCTCCGGAGCATCGAGACCTCATTAATGTGCAGTATAGCACACACGGAACAAGCACCACCGACCGCCTCCTTACCACTGAACCCCTCAAGGAATCACAGCGGCGGTCAGCTGACGGAAAAACCACGGTGGCTGAAAGATCTAACACAGGCACCTTACAACCACAGAAACCGGTGCTAAACACACAACAGGTGAAAAACTACACGGAAACATAACTGCTGTGACCGGCACTACGACACGTCTCATCAGGCGCGTCATGAAAAAGTCAGAAACGGAGTCATGGGAAGGCTCGCGTGCCCGGGCCTACGACAGAAGACAGACCCCGGCTAGAGACTGTTACCAGCGCAAAGAACGCAGACCCTCTTCTCTGAGAAGTTCTGGGGAAGATGCCTTCTCGAGAAACTCTCAAGCTCCGTATACAGGCGAGTACAAGATGCTCACCCTAACCCTCGCTGGACAATCTCACCATCAGTCCTATTAAGAGAGAAAAAAGAGCATAGATCAAGACATCAGCAACTTACACAGCACACAGTAAAAACGGTGGGGAAAAAAAACAAGGTTCCATCTCCCATAGTCAGGAATTCCAGAAAAATGCAATGCATCTAAAATTTATAAAAAAAAAAATGGCAGGCTATTAAACCATTTTGCCACCCCCAAACCCTCATCGGAAAACCGCCAGCCTGAAACAACAAAAACAACTGCATAAAAGGGTACTTCCTACTATGCCTACAGCCGAACCTCGGCCGGTCTCGAAACTCTTCCCTCACACCGACGCCTCCGCTTCTTGCCGTGAGCAAACCCCCGACGCCCGCGCAGCCCAGCCGGCTCCAAGAGCTGCCGCCAGCGACCGGACCAGCGGAGCGCCCGCACCGCAGCAGCCCCGGAGCAGAACGGGCTCCCTGTGCAGAGGCCAGGGCTCGTACACCCGGGGCCCTGCTCACCACCCTTCCTGCAATCCCCTGGGAAAGGGGCTGGGGCGACCCCCAGCAGACACAAGGGCGGCCGGAGGAGCAGCGGGGAGTTTCCTCACCTGCCTCCGTGTCATGGGGTACAAAGCACTGAGCAAAGACAGCGACCCGTACCGCAAAGGCCGACACCTGCTCTTCTACTGCAGGTATCTGCGGCACCAGCAACGTGACCGGGCAGGGAATTAAACTAACGGAACCGCTTTAACTGGGAGAATAAGGACACAAACCTGAGCCAGGTGCAGTCAGCAACATCCCCGGGGAGGAACCGGCAACCGAGTCCTCAGCGCTGCCCCTGGGAGACACAAAGAACGGCCAACTGTTGTCCACAGCGACGGCCACCCCTTTCCCCAGGCAGGAACCCCTCCTTCTGCAGGAGCTCCTGGGGACGCCCCCTCCTGCCCCAGACCATTGCCAACGGCACCCACGCTTATGGGGCAATAAAGCACGTTCGCGGGTCAGCTTGCTGCTGCGAGGGCAGGGTCTGGGGTGGTCAGGGGCTACGGGACAGGTGCTGGAGCTGTGGGCAGCTGCATGGGGCGCGCAGGCCGGAGCACTTTTCCAGGGGGTGGGAAGGCCTCCAGGTGCCCGGAGGCAGCCATCTGCCCCTCTTCCTCCTTCCTCTCCACCAGCTCACAAAACCCCTGGGAGCTGCCCTGACGGGGCCCGACGTCTGCTGTCGGCACTCTCGGGCAGGCGTGCCCTAGCAGCACCATCCCCTGGGGCTGCGGCCCCATGACACAGAGCGGCCATCGCCATCAGCCTCGCTGGCTCCCTCCGGGGCTCCTCCGGCACCAGCCCGCAGCTGCAGCCATGGCCCCTTACCCCCGCTGTGTACCTGCTCCCCTGGACTCTCTGACCGCTGCTCAGCAAGTACAAAGGAGACAGAGCGAGGGTTTATTTGCAAACCCATCTAAGTGCGAGGAACACGCCTGCTCTGGGGCTCAGAGCCCGTCCACTCACCCTTCCCTGGGACCGCTCGGCAGTCCACGCTGGGGCAGCAGGTACGGAGAACGAAAACACAGCCATGGGGAGCTGGGCAGAGGAACAGAAAGAGAAAAATAAGGTGAGGGAAAGGAACTGAGGAGCAGAGAAAGAGAGGTACCGGGAAAAGAACAGAGAGGGGGAGACACAGATAAAGAAAGGACACAGAGTCCTGGTCTGTGAAAGGAAAACGGGGTCAGGGAGCTGGGCGGGTGAAAAGAGCACGCCCACCAGCCCTGTGCCCAGGGGGCAGCAGCGGCCTTTCCTCACGGGGAAGCGGCAGCGGGCACGGCGGCCCCATCCCACAGGCCCTGCAGCATCGCGTGGCCGTTACCGGCGGCGCCCGCCGGCAGGACAGCCTGCTGCTCGCCGGATGCAGCGCTGAGCATGGCGCCCGAGCCGGACGCCCGCAGGCAGCCATGCGGCGCTGGCAACGAGCCCACAGCTCGTGCGGCGGCTGTGGCGAGGGCTGGGCCGTGCCGCAGGAGCAGGGGGCCATCACTCGACCCCCGCAGCGCAGCACCTCCTCCCCTGGGCTCCCTCACAGCCCCTCGCCTGCTGTGAAGGGACTGCAAACGCAGCTGGGAGGGCAAAGGAGACTGCGAACGTTTCTTCAGTCACGCAGGTAGAGGATGCAGCGAGAGCGCCTGAGGCAGGGAACAGGATGGCGAGAGAAAGACAGGGACAGGGAGCCCAACAGGTGGAGAAAGAAGCAGCAGGGAGAGAAGAAGAGAGGCAGCAGATAGAGGGAGAAGGGAGCAGGGCAGAGACCGACAAAGGAGGACGGAGACGCAGGACAAAACTGGGACAGGCAGCACGACAGAGAGGAAGGAAAGAAGAACAGGGGCAGGAAGCTGGACTGAGACACATGGAGAAAGACAACAAAGAACAGGGCAGAGAGGGAGGATGAAACAACAGGGACAGGGAGCCAAGACAGCCAACGATGGAGGGAAGGGGCGGGGGTGGGGGGGAACAACAACACGGTACAAACCACAGAGCTACACACTACAGGTGGAAGAATTAAGAAATAGAGCCGGGGAGCCAGAAAAAAAAAAAAAAAAGCTGGAGAGCAAAAAGTATAGCGATTCATACAAAAAGGGAGGGAATATTAAAATAGCGTCATCAGGGAGCCAGAGAAAGCGAGACGGAGAAAGGACAAAAGCAACAGGCTACAGGGCAGAGAGGGAGGAACTCATGAGCAGCAACAGAGCTCCGGCCAGAGAGAGACGGAAAAAAGTACAAGACTGCAGGGGCTGCAGGGCAGAGAAGGAAGAATTGACCAACAGGGACAGGGGACCAGACAGAGCGTGATCGAGAACAGAAAAAAACAGCAGCGGGCTACAGGGAAGAGGAATTCAAGAGCAGGGACTGGGAGCTGGACAAAGAGACAGAAAAAAAAAAAACAAACCACGAAACAGTGATGGGCTATGAGACAAATAAGGAGGAAAGAAAAAATAGCAGCAGGGAGCCAGACAGAAGAGACTGAGAAACACAGACAAATAGCTTGGGGCTATGGGACAGAGAATGTGAAACGAAAAGGCAGAGAGAGGGAGCCAGACAGAGAGCAGGGGGAAAATCCAGACAGGCTACGGAGGGGCAGAAGAAGGAATTAAAATCTGGGGACAGAGAGCTGAACAGAGAGGGATGGCGACAGCAGGGAATAGCAGCGGGTGCAGGAGTAAGAGGGAGAAAATAATCGATAGGGACAGGGAGCTGGATACAGAGGGTCAGAGAAAGGTGAAAATAGGGGTAGGGTAGAGGGCAGAGAGTAAGAATTAAAAAATGGGGGCACTGAGACACAGAGATGGAGAAAAGAAAAAAGCAACAGGCTACACAGCAAAGGAGGAGGAATTAAAAAACACGGACAGGAAGTGCGAAAGTGAGAAGGGGCTGGGGGGGGGGGGGGGGGCCGGGGACTCCAGGACACACGACTCCTGACAGGCAACAGGACAGAGAGGGAGGAATTAAAAGGGAGGGACTGGGAGCTGGGAGAGGGGGAGAAAGAAAAAGAATCACGGCACACTACAGGGCTGAGAAGGAAGAAACTGAACAACAGGGACAGGCAAACGGCCAAAGAGAGCCCAACGAAAGAAAATGTGCCGATGGGCTACAGGACAGAGAGGGAGGAGTGAAACAACAGGGAGCCAGAGCCAGGCACAGAGAGATCGAGACAGAAAAAACAGCCAGGAGCAACGAGGCGGGGCAGGGGTGGGGGGAAGCTGCGAGGATCTGGAGCCAGACAGAGCAACAGCAAAAGAAAATGACAGCGACAAGCTCCAGGGAGGAGCGGGAGGAATGAAAAGACAGAGATGAGGGGCCGGACCCAGTGTGACACACGCAGGAAGCACAGCAACAGCTGGAGGGCAGAGAGGGAAGAATTAAAACACAGGTACAGGGCGCCAGAGGTGGAGTGGGGAGACAGATAAAGGGGGAGAGGGCAGACAGAAAGACAGGCTACAGGGAGAAGCAGGAGGAATTAAAGAAATGGGATCCACAGCCGGACAGAGAGAAGGAGAAAGCAGCTCAATCACCACAGGCTACAGGGCCCAGAAGGAAGAAACTGAAAAACAGGGAAGCGGGAGCCGTCCAGAGAGAGATATGAAGAAAGGGAAGATAGCGGGGAGCCACCACACGGCAGCAAGGGAAGGATTAAAAAGATGGGGCAGGGAGCCGGACAGGGAGCGATGGAAAAAGAAACAAAGCCCCTTGATGGGCTACAGGACAGAGAGGGAGCAACTGAAGACTCAGGGAAAAGGAGCAGGACAGAGAACGGAAAACCAGTGACGGGCCACAGGGCAGAGGGAGGAACCACATATGTGGGGAGAGGCAACTGGCCAGAGAGAGATGAGGACAGACAGATAACAGCAGTGGGCTACAGGGCTGAGAGAGAGAAACTGAAAAACGGGGACCGAGAGCCGGGAACAGGAGACACGCAGAAACACCAAATCGCAACAGGCCACAGGACAGAGAGGGAAGAAATAAACATCTGGGACCAGGAGCAACCTACAGAGAGACGTCGGGAAACGGAAGTTTCAAGAACAATGCATACGAGGCAGAGAGGAAGGCATTTTTAGAAGTGGGTCAAGACAGGGACAGGGAGCCCAACAGAGACAGAGAGAACAAGAAAGCAACAACGGGCTGCGAGACAGACAGGGAGGAATTGAAAAATCCCAGCAGGGAGAGACGGTAAAAGGAATGAAATCGCAACACGAACTTCGAAAGCGACAGGCTGCAGGGCAGAGAGGGAGGAATTTTAAAAAATCCGGATCTTGTGCTGGACCAAGAGAGACCGAGCAAATAAAAATGGTGAGGCCTAAAAGGGCACACAGGAAGGAATTAAACAACAGGGACAGAGAGCCAGACAGAGAAAAGTCCTGACAGGCTTCCAGAGAGAGAGGGGAATTTAAAATTAGAGACCAGGAGCTGGACAGAGAGAGACTGAGAAAGGGGAGGGGAAAAAAAAAAAAAAAAAAAAAAAAAAAAAAAGACGGGGGCGGGCAAGGGGGAAATCACAGCACCATGTGAAAGACAGGGGCCCAGGGGAGGGGGATAGGGAGGGCCTGGGACACACAAGTGGGGCGATGGGGCCCCGAGGGCCCAGGACTCACCGCATCCCTTGTTCTCAGTGCTGCCAGGAGAATTTGCCCGTTCAGACGCTTCCTTCTCTTCCTCTCCTCCCTTCCTCTTCTGCAGCTCCGGTCACATGGTGGTTCTCCACCTAAAAGATTACATGGCTGTCTCAACTCTTGCGAGACAAGGCTTCCTAGACACGTAGCCTCGCTCGTTCATGCGTCACACGGCCGTACCACGCCGTGGGTTACGCACATGGACTCTCCGCTTGCCTGCGGCGGGAGGCAGCTGCCGGCCGGCCGGCCTCTGATTCCTTCTTCTTTACCTTTCTCTGGCCTCTCCAGCTTCAGCCGCAGCAGCTCCTGTCCACTGCCCACAGCCAGCAAGCGCTCCGCCCGCCCCTTTTTGCCCCCACGCCGCGATGAGAGCGAGGTCAGGCAGAGACAACCCAGGCAAGACCGAGGCGGGTGCAGACAACAGCATCCTCAGGGGAGGAAGGGACACCTGTGCCCTCAGTGCAGCCTCTGGGAGACAAGGAGAATCAGTGACCATTATGACCGTAGATCATCCCCGGCCAAATCGCCTCCTTCCACAGCAGCTTCTGGAGATGCCACTTTTTCCCTGCACTGCAGCTAATGGCATCCACGTTAAGGCAGAATCAAGTGCATCCGAGGGCCAGCTTGCTGCCATCACAACAGGATGACCTGGGGAGACAGGCTGCAGGGGAGGTGCTGGAGCTGGGGGCAGCTGCGCGGGGCTAGCGGGGCCGGGGAAGGCTCAAGGGGAGCTCTGGCGAGTTGGGAAGGCACCCGGCGCCTGGAGGGGCGTCCGCCTCCTTCCCCTCTTCCCTCCCACCAGCTCCCGGGAGCTCCCCGGGGCTGCCCGCCGCAGCACGGGCCTTGAGGCTTCCCGTCCCGCCACCCCCGGCGGCCAGAGGCCAGCAGAGACTCCCGCACCAGCCGAAGGAGCGAGCTCGCCTCACCGCCAGCCTCGCCCCTCACCCGCCGCCATGCTGCTCTCGCGCACCGCGCATGCGCGAGCCGCCGCCGGCGCGCCGGAAGAGCCACGCCCGGCGCGCGACCGCCGCGCGGCGGGACCGCGCTTTGGCCGCGCGGCAGCAGCGCCCGCCGGGCGGCGTGTGCCCGGAGCGGCCCCGACGCTGCAGCCCCGCGCGTTGCGCGCCGAGCGCCCGCCGGCCCCGCGCCCCTGGGGCGGGAGGACACGCCCCCGGCGGGGCGGGAGCGGGGAAGGGGCGGGTCTGAGCTTGGGCTGGGGGCGAGGGGCAAGTCGGGGGGTGCAGGCGGCACCCGAGGGGCGGTGGGAGGGCTGTGCCGAGCATGGTGGGGCGGAGGGGGCACAAGGTCGGAGGGCAGGGGGTTCGGGGGCACGTCCCGCAAAAACCTCGCATGGGGCAACATCTCCATGGGAATCACTTGGGGGGGGGGGGGGACAGGGGGACAGATGACAGGGATGGGGGGGGGGGGGGGGGGGCGGGCAGAACAGCGGGGAGGAGACCCTCTGGGCCCCGGACTCTCCCCACCGGACAGCCCCGGCTGCAGCACCCGCGGGTCCCCGCTGGAGACAGAGCCAGGAGCCTCCGGCCGCAGGGCTGGCGCCGCCAGGCGAGCACGCTGAACGGCCGGCAGGCAAACCTGGGCAGGGGGAGCTGCCGAGCAGCACCAGACACAACACGGCAGCTCAAGAACAAAAATCCCAAGTTATGTCTCAGCATATGAGAAAAGTAACACAGGAGAAAGCAGAAGAATTCAGTGAGCATGAGGGATAGGATAGCAGTTGAGCTAAAGGAGGTCAGCTCAAACTACAACACATCTGTTCAAAGCCAGAGCCATCGGTACGCTTAAAAAAAAATTAAAAAAAAAAAATCAATACTAAGACTCATCAATACAATTTTGAAAGCATTCTCAGCATAAAAGCAAACACCCTTGATAGTGCTGGAAAACGTCTCGTCCCTTTCTCACAGCACCCCTGGGGGGAGATACACACCCCACCCCCCCCGCCCGTGAGACCGCAGGAAGACCTCGTACCATCCTCGGACTCACCACAACAGCTACAGCCCTTGCGCCGCCGCCGCTGCTGCTGCACGTCTCGCTTGCTCAGTCAATAAATCTGCAGAGTGAAGTGTAAAACTCTAAATAAACATAACAAAGTCATGTTTAAAACGTTCTTTAAAGAAAAAACAAATCTCAGTCGTTCACTTTATACCGAAAAAGCACGTGGATGTTCATGTACATCCAACAAAAATGCTTACACTACCAAAGTATTTGATTTGATGTTTGCGTTAACTGCACTCACCCAGCTGCAAGCAGATACCATTAAATCACCTGTCTCCAAAATACACCGTTCCCATCCGACTGGGGGGTTTCTTGTGCATTACACCATTAGGAGGGACATCTGGGCAGCTGCACCGCCCAGGAGAGATGCCACCAAATGGCCAGGGAAATGCACCACCGAAAGCCAGACAGAAATAAAGTACTTTGGAGTGCTCCCTCCAAATATGGGGAAAACCACCCATAACATTCAGCAGCCTCTCTTTTTAAACACATAGAAGAAATACCGAATTTCTTAAACACCCTCTTCAATCGTACCCTGAAGCTCGCGGGCGGTTACAGTTTAAACAAGGCAAGTCCATTTGTATATTACACAACATGAACTGTTTGGGGTTTTTTCCTATCAGAAATGAAACTTATAAAAAATTAGTAAGATAAGAGATCCCCATACTATTTTACTTTGGGGACACACACACACACACGACACACACACAGATGGGACCATGACGGACAGGGATGACGACACAATGCAGAAATCAACCACCCAGTTCTGCAATGCTTAAGGCTACCAAACAGGACTGGAAGATTTGCCAGAGAGAGGTGGGGGGAAAAAAACCACCAAACAAGCAAAAAAACCCCAAACAACAAAACAAAACAACACAACACAAAAAAAACCCCAACCCACGACCTTGATTGCTCTTAGTACAGATGTCAGTATCTCAGTCAGGTTTTCACGTACCCCTATGAGATATTTTAAACACTTAAGGACTGAAAAAGGAGAAAGCTTTTATCTGGAACACAGTCCATTTCTTCAGAACATCCAAACTCTGACGCACAGTTTCTTTCCCCTTTCAGCACCATACGATTCTCACAGAATCATTTCTCAGCAAGCACACAAAACAGAAAGCTACGCACGCTCTCAGGAAGAGCAAATAAACGGAGGGGAGTACACTTCACACAGGCACAACGTGCTCCAGAACAGACCTTATTTTGAGTGTTTCTGCTGAAGCACTTCCTATCAAAACTAGAGAAGGAGAGCTGGCACGTTCTTCACGTTCACTTTAAAGTCCGTACTACAAGTACCTGGGGAAAAACGCAGACGCACGGGGCAGACGTACCTTGTCCTTGTAGGCCACTCGGGATCCTCTGGGCCAGTCTTGTACCTCCAGGGCAGAAGAAAGGGTCACCATGGTGAAATGATGCCAGTTGATAGTCTGCTGAGAGAGGAAAAAAAAAAAAAAACAAGCCACCTTTTAGCACAAAGCGGGCTAGGAATCGAAAGCTTCCTATTTCGGCGAAGGTTTGCAATGACTACAACCGAGTGGAGGAAAAAGCATTTTGCATCATCTTTGGTACAGCTGTTGAGACAGGCCACTAGAGATTTTGGTTTTCATAGAAAACTGGGTGCTTTCTGTCTTTTTTTTTTTTTCTTTTTTTTCTCCTTCTGACTCATTGGCAGCTTCAGTCTCACCAGAACTCCCTTCCTTAGATCGACACAGATAACTACGCACCTTTTCTCAAGCCTACATAGAGCCAGGGTTTCCTCACCCTAGACATCCCAAATCGAATACTATCCTTAAAATGTACAGCGACCCACCTGCCCTTGTCAACTGCCTCCTTGCAGAAACTGCCCCTTCACAGCTCGTCCCCGTCTCAGCGGATTGTCCTGCTGGAGGATGAAGTGCAGAAGATGCGTATCCCCACAGCATTTGTCTGTGAGGGTACATGTTCAGAAATACTCTGAATCTGTAAGACAGACAGGTGTAATTTCTGCGATTTCAATCATCAGAACTCAATTGTGAGGAAACAAACTAATGTTTAAATGAAGGGTCTGTACGCTACAGTCCTAGGAGAGGGGCAGGGGGGAGAAAGGCATTACAAATTGGAAAAAAAAAAAAAAGGGCATGATTCGGAGCTCCCAATCATGACGGAGCGGTGGGGACAGTAACAAAAGCAAAGACAAACAGCAGCAACGTTAAGTGAAATCCAGCTTTAATTCTGATCACGTCTTTAAGAGACTCCCCAAGTCTATACCTCAGTCCTACGAAGGACTAGTCCTTTTTTTTGAAGGACAAGTTGTTTTTTTTTTTTTAACACATAAAAGTCCCAGACTGAGGGCTCCACGGAATAGCATGTGGACTGAACCACAGGACAAGCAGTCATCAACACTCTAATGAAAAAACCAAATCGACTATAAACCAAGTTTAAACATCACTGTCCATCCTGTTTCTTTGGTTACATTTCTACCGGCATCTAGGTGCTCAAGAGTTCACTGTCCTCACACCACAGGTTACTGACAATGTACTCGGGCATCTAAAAATAAAAAGCCATCTCCACCCCACCCATAAAATCAGGGTGAACCACGAGAAGAGAAACTCTCAAGGCGGCAACAGGCAGCTCTGCACTTACCACGGAGGAAAGTCTGTTCCTCGGCCCGGAAAAAAAACCACTCTCGACTCCCAAGGGACCTCCCGGGGAACGAACCGTGCTCCATTAACGGCGTTTTGTCCCCAGCTTCTCTGCCCCGGGCTTGGGTGGGGAGGGGCGGCGGGGCCCTTCCACTCGCCCTGGCCCCTCCGCGCTCCCCCACCCCCACGTGGGCCATCGCCCAAGCACCGACCGCATCCGCCCGCGCGGGATCTCCCTCGTGGGACGCGGAACGCGACGCCGGGAAGAGGCGGCGGAACAGGAACCTCTTGGTCAGGTCGCCCGGCCAGCGGCGAGAAGACCGAGCCAGGTTCTGCCCGAGGGGCCGGGCAGGGCCCCCTGGAGCCCCAGCCGGCCCGTTTCCGTCCCCTTTGCCCGGCACTGAGCAGGCCCCGCCGCCCCGCCCCAGACACCGGCGAGCACCGCCCGGCCCGCTCCGGCGCACCGGCAGGGCAGCCCAGCAGCGCCGCGCCCCGGGACCGCCGCTCCCGCCGTGCCGCGAGAGGCGCCTGCCCGGCTTCAGGCCCTGCGGGGACACCGCCCTCCCCACCCTCCCCCCCACGGCGCGGCTCCCCCCCGCTTCTTCCCACACGGCGCGGCTCCGCCCGCAGCCCCCCCCGCCCCGCTCCGCGCCTCCGACACGGGCCCCGCCGGCCTGGCCGCCCGCCTCACGGCTTTCCCCGGGACCCACCGGTCGATCGCCCGCTCCCCACTCACCCGCTCCCCCGGCGGAGCCCGAGCCAGAAGAGCCCCAGCCGCAGCCCCAGCCCCGCAACGTTCGGTGACCGCGCCGCTCCTGCCGCGACTCGCACTGCCGGGCGGTGCACCGGAGAGTGCAGGAAGCCACGCGCCCCGGAGGGGCGGGGAGAGAGGCGGAAGTGACGCTTCCGGCGGCGCGACAGGATGCAGGAACACGCGCCCACCAGAACGGGGGATGCGGCAAAGCGCGCCCCCTGCCGGGCGGGGGGAGCATGGAAGACACACCCCTGGGCGGGCGGGAGCACCGCTGGGCAGCGCCAAAGCACGCGCACCAGGGGCGGGAGGAGGGAGCGGGACGGCACCTCCGGGCGGCCGGCGACCAGGAGACCCCGCGCACCCGCCGAAAGGGATGACTCGCTCGCCTCACCGGTGGCCTCGGCCCTCCCCCGGCGCGCCGCCGTGCTGCTGCCGGGCACGCGTTTGCCCGGCACGCGCTTGCCCCGCCCACCACCGACGCGCCGGAGGGGCCGGAGCCGGCGCGCGAACGGGCAGAGGGCGAGGGGCGGAGCGGCAGCGGGGCTGCCTTACCGGGAGGCAGCAGACGGCGCCAGGCAGCCCCCGCGGTCTCGCATGGCCGCTGCGGGCGAACGGCAGCGTGGAAACAGCGAACGACACCGCGGGTCGGGGCTGCAGTACCTGCCCTTGGCCGCATGGTGGCAGCAGAGCGCCGCAAAGCGAACTGAAACGCGCAGAAAGCCCATTTAAGAAGCGCGGGCTCTGAGGAAATCCGGGGGCGATGGACAGAAAAGGCAGCGAACGTGCCCCTCCAGCCCGTATCCGGGGCTACACTGCAACAGCTGCCCTGTCCCCCGATGACCCCTCACTAGCCAGGGAGGGGCGTCGAGAAAAGGGGAGGAGACCTGCGGGTCGAAGTGAAATCGG
The DNA here is from genome assembly GCF_034619465.1 of Leptosomus discolor. NCBI lineage: Eukaryota > Metazoa > Chordata > Aves > Leptosomiformes > Leptosomidae > Leptosomus > Leptosomus discolor. The sequence goes on from NW_028237880.1 coordinate 86,987, forward strand.
GTTTAACGAGACAGCACCACTACCAACAGAGGCATGCAAAGTTAGACTGGGCCAAATGAACGTGCAGCAGCCACGATCGACAGGAGAGGGGTCCTCGGGAGCAAGGAGAAGCAGGGAAAGGAGAGAGCCCTGCAGGAGCCCCGCGGGAGATCCCCTTCCTCAGCAAACCTTCCCCCTTTATACTGAGCATGACACAGTGGTCTGGGCTACACCTGTAGCTGACTCAAACTGCTAACAGCCTGCTGAGCATTGCTGGGCTGTGATTCTGGACCAGCCAAACCGTGACGGCAAAACACAGACAGGCAAGGCTGTAGACAGAAACTTTTAAAAGCGATGGGGATTAAGGAAATAAGGGAAAAAAATAAAAATAGTAATGGAGAAGTAGAAAGAAAAATCTGTAAAGCAAAGGCACTGAAGAAAAAGAAAAAGTTAAAACTTAAGATATCAAAAAGCAAAGAGTAGATGTAGAAAATACAGTGTAAGCAATAGGGATTAGGGAAATAAAGGGGAAAGATATAAAAATACAGAAAGTGACAGCCAACAAAAATGGAGACAGAGAAAGAAAAATTTAAAAGGATGGTGGTGAGGAAAGATAAGGCATAATTAAAAAATAAAGACAGGATGTGGGATAAAAGTAGATAGAAATCTTTAAGAGCAACAGGGTACAAGAAACAGAAATAATTTAAAAATAGGGTCGGGGAGGTGGATAGAAGAAAATTGAGGAAGAATTTTTTTTTTTTTTTTTAAGTGAGAGCATACAGGACAGAGAGAGGAATTAAAAAGGAGGGACAGGGTGCCAGAGGGAGGGAAAATGAGAAAGAGAAATTGCAATGCAGTGAGGCACAAGAAACACGGGAAAGCATTAAGAAATTGGGAGAGGGAGCCAGAAAATGGGACACCATGAACAAGAGAGGGCTGGAGAGGGGGACAAGGGTGTAGAGAGGAGAGCTGAGAGATTGCACCAGAAAATAGGGACCGAGAGACAAATCGGAGAGATGGGGAGTGAGGCAGAAGGGACTGACGAGACAGAGGCAAAACAAGGGCCGGGGACAACAGGGAAAAAGAAACATAGGCAAGAAATTAAAAATAGAAACAGGGAGCCAAATAGAAACACATGTAGAACAAATATTTCAAAAAGCGATGGAGTACGGGAAACACAGGCAAGAAATAACACATGGGGGCAGGGTGACAGATGGAAGAAGCAAAACTGAAGAAGTGGTTGGGTAGAGGACACAGAGGGAAGAATTAAGAACTAGAGTCAGGGAGATGGACAGAGGGAAAAGCAGAAAGAATATTTTAAATGTGAAAGGGTACAAGAATTAAAAGAATAGGTATATGGACCTGCGTAAAGGGATGCAGGCAAAAATGTGAAAAACAACAAGATACGAGAAACAGGCAAGAAATTAAAATTAGGTCAGGGAGGGGGAGAGCAAGAGAGAGGTTGCAAGAAAATTTAAAAAGCGACTGGGTTCAAGAGACTTAAGTGAGAAGTTAAAAGACAGGAACGGAGAGGTAGAAACTTTCAAAAGCAATGGGGTACAAGAAACATGCAAGGAGGAAAAAACAGGAACAGAGAGCCCAGTAGAAGCAAACTGCCATGGGTTGACCTTGGCTGGCTGTTGAGTGCCCACCAAGGTGCTCCATCACTTCCTTTCCTCAACCAGAGGAAGAAAATACAACAAAAGCGCTAGTGGAAACCCACCACACTTCCCACAATCAACAAGGACCTGGATAAATGGAGGCAGGGAGAGAGGGAGACCTAGAAATGCCCTTTTCACAAGCAATAGGGCAGAATGAGAACAGAGCTCGTGGGGTGCCAGGAAGGAAAAGACAGAGAAAGGAAAGGTAGAAGGTGACACTTTACAGGGCAATGCTAGCAGAAGAGCAAAAAGCTTTGGCAAACTAGACAGCCTGAAAGGCAGACAGAGGCAGCGACAGGCAAGGAGGCAGGCAGAGATCTGGAGAACCAGGACAGGGATGGGACTGGACACACGTGAGGGGACACATGGCTCCTGGTGCCAACGGCAGACCTCCACCACCCTGAGGCTTTTCTCTGTCTCTGCCCCTTCCCCCTCCACTGCCTCACCTTAGGAGTAGGTGGTGGGTGACTCAATACACCTCTCCCATGAGGTTTCCTGGACATGCAGCAGCTCACATGTGTGCAGCCAACAGAGACGGCAAGGTCCCAGTGTCATGTGCCGGTGGGGCGCTCTGTTGGGGATGGCTGGGAGGGATCCTTCCTTGCCACAGGGACCAGCTGGAGACAGCTGCCTGTGGAAGCCCCTTGGTTTGACTCCTCAGGCAGGCTTGTCCAGGCAGTCCCCTTCATAGCCCAAAGCAGGGCCAGCCCCATCATTAGCCTCACTGGCCACACCTGCCCCAGCTGGAGCCCGTCAGGAACAGGGGCCTGGCCAAAGCCCCACAGCACATGGCCCCCTCCCTGGCACCTGCCCACAACCAGGAGCTCTGCACCCAGGGGCTTGAAAACCATCCAGGGGCACAGAGGAGGCAGGAAAAGTTTACTCACTCCTGCCCAGAACGACTCCTGGCACTGAGCTGGCTACAAGGCTCGGTGCCCAAATGCAGCAGGACAGCAGGAGAGCAGGAAAGAGAAAAGTAGGAGGAAGGTAGAGAAGAGATGGGGGACAGGCAGCCAGCAAACGGGATGCTGCAAACAGGAGAGGGACAACAGTATAGAGAGAGGAGAGCTGGGGGGTGGATGGGAAAAGATGGAGGAATATGTAAGAGACAGGGAGCAGGAGAGAGGTGGAAGTAACCGAGGTCTAAAGTGATAGGGGAAAAGAAACAAAGGTAAGAACTAGCACATAGGGTCAGGGAGATAGAAAGAGGGAGACATACAAAGAAAACTTAAGAAGTGACATCATTTTTCTGCCCTCCCACCACCTCTTGACTCCCACATTTTCCCTGACTTCGCACCCCATCTCAGCCTCCACTTTTTTTCCAGCTATGTCACACACATACACACACACACCCCAGCTTGAGAAAAGCCTGGCAGAAGCCCTGGTGCCCTTGGGAAGACGGCAGCGTGCCCAGCAGGATCCCACAGCAAAGGTGCCAGGATAAAAAACTATCGCTGGCCCTCATGGTGTCTGGGCAGCCCTTTCACAGGCAGCAGAGTGGGAAGGAGCGACAGGCAGGGTGGCAGAGATGGATGGGGGCACACACAGGAGAATGCGCAACTCACTGCAGCTGCTCACATGGGCTCAGACCTTCAATGCCCCTCCACGGCCAGGGACTCGCATGTGCGGGTGATGCAGGCACAGATTTCCTGACATAGTGTGCCAGTCATCTGCTAGGGGATCCTTCCTTGCTGCAGGGACCAGCCCTTCCGTGCTAGAGGCACCATACTCCCTCCTCAGCCAGTTCCCCTTTACTAGCTCCCTCAGGCAGAGCATTTATAGCCCACAGAAGGGCCAGTCCTGTCTTCAGCCCCACTGGCAACACCTGGAGCCCATCAGGAACAGGGGCAAGAACAAACACTCAGGGACAGGGAGATTGGAAGAGGGAGATACAGGGAGAAAATGTAAAAAGTGATGCTGCTTTTCCACCCTCCCATCCCTTGGCTTTGGGAAAGCCCTACGGAAGCCACAGGGCTTCAGGGTGGATTGTCCATGATGGGATTTTGGGCCGAAGGAGTTACCAGAGCAAAGTTCACAGTGCAAACAGTTTATTGGTGGTGTGCATTTTGAGCAGCAGTAGTTAGGGAGATGGGGACAAGGCAGGTGCATGGGGCAGGCACAAGCACGGGACAGGATCAAGCAGGGGGCAGGCACAAGGCACACCCACAGGCAAAACCTCACTTAGGGAAAAACCATGCAGGAAGAGGAAGGGGCATATACAGATCCAGAGGTGATGCGCATCCTAACACCTGCTACATAATCTCACCTTCAGTCCTATTCAGAGAATTGGTGTCAGCAAAACTAGTAACAAAAACAAGGATCCAATCTGCATAAAGTCCAGAGTTCATAGTCACAGTTGAGACCAAGTGCAACAGGGCCACACAGTGCGACGCACTACCATGGGCGATACAGAGCTCTACAATACAACACATGCTTAGGCCACAGTCGAGACCAAGCGCGATACAGAGCCATGCAGGACAATGCCGTCTTACATCACAGTGCAGGGCCACATGAATACAGAACCTTGCAGTGCTGCAATGCAGGACAAATACAACACCCTTCCATACAGTGTCATACAGAACACCACACTGCAACACCATGTCAGGTGGCTGTCACTGTAAATACTGAGCAATGCAATGCAAAACCAGAACAGCAGATGCATGACAAGTTGGACTCTAAAACCTAAACCCATATCAACGCAGCCATGCAATCCTGTCTGGGATCTAAATGGAAATATATTTTTCAAGAGCAGATCGTTCCAGCACAGATGCCTCCACAAAGGTAACCCTCCAGAAACATCTGCAATGCAAAATAGACTTTTGGCTCCCATGACAAGATGGTAAGCGCTTGACATGCTCTGTATTGAAAAGGAGAGGCACTCAAGACATTACCATTGCATGTACCAAGTGCAGAGGGCCCATGGGGTGAACCATAGAGAGATCTGTAGAAGGCACTGTATAGGAAGTGTAGCACAGACTACGCAAATGACACTAGGCCACGGACGCAGGCTAGAACGGCCCTGCTTGGCCCCCGTTCGCATCCTGAGGAATGGACCCTGGGTGCTCTAGCAACCACCGGGAATAACAGACCCCAAAGGGCCATCTCTATAACTCCAAATTTAAATTCCCTGCTGGCCCCAGTCAGCCCACTTTTGCCTCTTGACTTACAGTTCAGAGGGCAGGGTCCAGAATCTGGAGCACATGAACTAATGGGGATGCTCCTGCATTCAGCAGGTTGCTCTTCATGACCTGCAAGACAGAACTCCACCCATCACAGCCGCAGGGGCCAGCATTCACCTCTAAAGCAATGACACCTGCCTCAGAAGCACTACTCCCAGAAAGTGAGATGGGATGTCCAGCATCGCCAAAAAAAAACCAGAGGAAAAAGCATATGCTAAGATACAGGCCAAACCCGCAGCTCTTCCTCTCTCCCCCTCTTTTACCTTGGCCGCTCGACCGCCTGGAGTTACATTCTTCCATCTGCCCGCCACCTTTCCAACTCAAACAACAGGGTATGATTATAGCTACATCAATAATATGACATCCCAAAAACTGCTACTTCAGCACACCGGTCATCACTCACCTTGCCAGAATCCACACCATTGTGGATCTCTCACTTCAGACATTGATTCACACCTAGAAAACAATGCCAAAACAGTGTAAGCTACTCCGAGCCACCAACAGTAATGCCAATTCTCTGACCTTGCACACCGGCCCACCATCATTCGGCACTCAGCTCACCTCTTCTGTTGCACTTTGGCACGGGTTTGTCCCTCCGCATCTGAAAAACAGCCCAAACAAACCCCATGAAGCAAGTCGGCTGGCTGCTGACCGATAGCTTGACAAGATGCAAGGTCCATCTTCTCTTGGCACGTTCTTTCTAACTACAGCTAAAAAAACATCACCTATCAAGCCTCACATGTATTGACTACCACACAAACTGCTGTTCCCAGAAGACCAGAGTCCAACCTCACACAACTCCAAAACACTATGAAAATAACTGTGGCAGCTGGCTACAGCTAATTGGCCAGAGATGGACTGTATGGTCATTGCCAAAAGAATCTGAGCAGATCAACATATCACCCCACAACAATAAAGCTGTGCTACCCCTGTCTTTAAAATTGCTACACCCCTGGGCAAGGCAGCTCCAACCCTGGCACGAAGACCAACAATACACGCAGACAACACGATAAATGTGACATGAGACCCAGTAAGACCACAAGCAAGAATGACACCAGAAGAAGATGCTGCCAGAATAAAAGCCCTGTGGTGCCACGATGGCAAAGACACTCTAGAGCGGCCCCAGAATAGAGTCCAATGTAATGGCCCGTTACAAGAAGTTGCTGTCAAATCTGAGATGACAGATGCTCAGAAAGCCCAGCTTAAAGACCTACGAACGGAAGGATGCAGGGAAGAAGTTCCAGTCCGTGAAAATGGACAGCTAGCAGGTAGAGCCACCAACACAGCACAGAAGGACGCCGCAAACAAGGACTGTCCAGAAACTTCTGAGACATGCTACCAATCCATGATTTAAGCTTGTTAACGCAAGAAAAGAAGCCCTGGACTGGCGATATGCTGGTAAGTACAGGCATTCGAGAGACTAGGGATGGCACCCGAGATACGTGCCGTGCTCGTCAAGCGCAAAGAGCAAGGAAGGCACCGAGACCCGAGAAGGTTTAAGGCACAGAAGACATTTGAAAGTTGAACTGCATAGTGCTGCCTGAGCAAGCCTACCTGTGTGTTTCACTCTGAGGCCAGAAAGAAGTGATTTGCCCAGTGTGGCTGAGATGGCCTTTGTCAAAGCTAAGTTAGCATTTGGCCATAGCTGACTTTTGGCCTGCAGGCAGTGCCAGTACCCTGGCTCAGTTTGTACATATTTGCAGAGTGTAACACAGAATATCCACTTCTGTCCTTCTGCATCCAAAGTAAGGGAGTGAGAATATGACAAACAACCAAGAGCACTTTGTAGATTTATGGTCCTAGGGGAGTTTTACTGATGCTATCGGTGGTTTCAAAGAGTTGTTTTGAGAGATTCAGAACATGTGATGAAGTCATAATGGCTGCATGTGTTTGAGGCCAGAGTCACACAGTACTGTTTTAGCTGCATTTCTGAGCTTCTTTCTTCAGCATGCATTGTAGGTAACGATTATAGTTATTTCGTGAGTGGTAGGTCTAGATTAAGAGGCTCTGGGCGGCCTTAGGAGGCATTAATGTCCTGTCCGTAGTTCTGTGGGGGTGTGTAAAGTGATTGAATTGTAAAACAAAACACCTGGGGAGGAGGGTTTCTTTTAAAACCAAATAACTCTCTGATTATGCTCTAGCTGGCAGCCCCACACAGCTGCTGTGGCTATAGTAACATTTGCTTCGAGGGGACAGAAGTCAGCAAAAGGAGGTGGTGCTGGTGTGGAATTGGCCTTAGGAGCCACTGCTGAAGGAAGTACTGCTCATTCAGATCCTCTCAGCCTGACACGTCCTGCTTGACTTCCCTCTGTGCTGTGTTTTGACTGAGGACAGAGTCCATGGAATCTAGGTTCAGTAGTATTTACCTTGCTCTGTCTCTTGGACACTGGAAGTGTTTTGCAGACTCTTGCTTGCTGTCTGTTTAGCTGTCACTGGCCTTTCTTGGTAAGGGACAGCCACAATGGGGCTGTTAAACCCAGCTTTTCTAAGAGCTGTTTCACTGTAGCTTCCTCTGTCTTGACTGCCAGATTCATGCAAAAGACATGCCTGCTCTACTTTATTGCATGGGCAATTGCGTGGGATCTTTCCCACAGAGGCTTTTCTGCATTGCACATTCACTTAGCCAGTCTCCTCTCTGGAGAGAAGGCAGGACTTCCTGACTGTTAGTAACCTTCATTTGGAGCCGGTCGTTGCCTTTTTTAGGGAAGTTGTGACATGGACGAAGGCTGAGCCTAGCCTTAGAAACACAGTGTGACTGACAAGGCGATCTGTGGAGCATGTGCTATGTCCAGAGAGGATTCAGTGACAGTTACTTGGGTTGTAGGAAGACGGCTGGTGACAGCTGGCAAGGTTATTCTTTTACCATTGTGGCTGTCAATGCTGCTGTTCTTCCCTTCATTCCATTTCCATGCATGTCAGTGCTGCAGCTGTGCTGATTAAGTGCAGAGAATTAATTAACTCACTCGTTATTTTAGCCTCTTAGAGATCCAGATCCCATTAAGGGGTCTACATAGCAGAGATAAGAGAGGTTGTTTGGGGCTTTTTTTTTATCCTTTTTTTTTTTTTTTTTCCCTCACCCTTTTGGAAGTTGATTGATAAGAGGTAATTGTACAACTCGGTTTTCACTCCTGCTGAAGCTATAGTATCATGCTTAGCAGGGAAAACTGCAAGTGAATCAATGTGCGTTGCATTCAGCTCTCAGGATTAGTTTCCCATCTGTCCATCTGTATCGTGGCACAAAATTAGAAAGCAGTCCTTCCAGCATGCAACTCTGCCCTGCATTTCCCCCGACCGAGTTATTCAATCCCCAAATTGTCAATTTTGTCATCTTCTCAACTCTTCTTCCCAGCCAATGACATACATGTGAAAAGGAACTGCCTGCAGGCTGTAAAAGTATAACTGCAAGTACTGAATGAAAACTGAGCTGAGCTTCCTGGTCTTTTCACTGCTTACTTCTCAAACTCTTTGACCTCACTGGCTCTCAGTTCTCTATGGGAGAAGAAGCCTATAAAAGCTGCATGGAAACATTAGCTGGCAAGGGCAGAGTAGCCTTCCTTTCCCTCAGCTGCAGGTTTTGTTACCCCCTCTTTGGCATCCACAGTGGTGTACTGAGATCCTGTTTTTCCTGCAGTCGTATGTCCTGGTCCTTTGCAGCCTGAAATGATATGTAGCCCAGTCAGCCTCTGTGTTAAGCGCTGTAGCTGGCCTGTGATTTTCACAGTTCTCTGCTGATAAAGTATTTTGGTTGCATTAACCCATGTATTTCAGCCACTTAACGTCTTAGAGTTGTTCTGATGAAGCACAGACCTTTTAGAGGTCAGCTCACCCGTGGCTTCCTCATCACCCGTGCCGACACTGACTGACTCACTCATGGTATCATCAACACCATAGTGAAGTATGCAAATTATTCCTGTCCAATGGTACCTACTGACCCAATTGGGAACGTAATCAGAGTAACGATGAAAATGCAAGCCAAACCAAGCCAAGCCAATGTGAAAAATGCAAGCCAAACTCAAAGCCAATGTGAAAAATGCAAGCAGCGATTAATCTGGTATCATCAGAGGTTCTTATGCTGTACACCTCATCATACTGGGTGCCTTCCAGTGGTGCACCGAGTGAGATGGCTAACATCTGTCACTTTTTTTTTAAAACTGCTCACTTTCCCTGAGGGAGAAGAGTGTGCCATGGAAGTTCTGCTTTGGTAGAATGTTTTGGCTCTGGACTTTTTCTTGGGAAGATTTGGGGTTATTTATTTTGGTGTGTTTTTTTCTTTTTCTACAGCTCTAGGTTAGGGGAGATGCATTCAAAAGGATGCAACTTGTTCTTGGAAGGGCAGGAGAAGAGATGAGTGGTCGTCCTAGTTTCTGGAGTGGGATTGAGAGCATTGGGAAGGCTCATTTCATAGACTTGAATCAGCGTGTAAAAAGGCCATTTTTCAAAGCAAGAAAATGGTCTGCTGGTCATTTTTACTGGTGATTCAGATTACTCAGAAAATTTAATGCCTCAGATGTGGCAAACGCTAAGTGCTACGCAGCCTCTGGAGTGGACTGGAAGATTAAAATTAATGACAACTTTGAACAGGTGGGTTGGGAGTTTTGAGGAGTGACAGAGAGAGATGTCCGTTTGGTCAGGCAACTTGAAAGTTGAGCTGCATAGTGTCCATCTGATCCCCCTAGATTGCAGTAAGAAAGACAGTGAGTACAATATAAACCTTGAAAAATATTTAATGAGGAGCTTTTCAGCACATGCATGACAGTGGGTGTGGATGCAGTCAGTATCTACCTTCCTAGTCTTTGCGTGGTCCTCTCGATGTAGCTGTAAGTGGCAGTATTCATCTTTTAGACTTGGGTTTATCATTTAAAGTCTATGTCTCCCTAGGTCTCTCTGTCTTGTTGATGGAATAAGAGTTTCCTTCAGAGAGCCATTCAAAGTACCTAGATTTACACCAACTTTAGCCATCTTAAATGCCTTTGTAGGTGCTGCGTAACTACAATTCACAGGCCTTTGGCTTTCTTTTTATCTTATTCTGTTATTGAAGCTACCCCTTCTGCATTCAGGTTTCTCATGGGTTCTCTGGGTTTAAATGTTTAGAAAGCATTTCATTCAGCCATCTGCTCAAGGCAGTATCCTGCAACTTAGAAAGTTGTTCATGCTTGGGATTTTGTTTGTTCCATTGAAATGGAGAACATGAGGTACCAATTCCTTTCAGCGGACATGGATGGAGCAGGTTCAGAATTCTGGGAAACTGTTTCAGGGTCGAATTTGTTTTGGTAGGATTCTACTGAAGGTGCTAAAGGTGACCTAAATTGCTAGGGATGATCATAGGTGCAGGTTTGAAGGGACGGTAACTTCTAGCAGGGAAAAGATGGAGCAGTAGATGAGCAGGAACACGTTCATTGGGAGTTTGAATGACTTGACCGAGGTCATGCACCAAACCCACAGCAGAGTCAGAACAAGACTCAAAGCTACAAATTTCTTCTGCAACATCTTCATCTTGGGACATTCAGCCATTCATTTCAACAGGGAGGTGCTATGCAGCTCAGAAGTGGGGGTTAAGAGACTCGATTAATTACTTGTTTACCAAAATCTCTTTGCTTAGGCACATCCATTCAAAGCGAACCCTTCTAATCACTGGCCTTGTGATCTCAAGTGTTTCTTACTGATCATTGTCAAATGCTTGCACAGTGATGCTGTGGTTCTAAGTCGCAGTGGGCATCTTGTTACCAAGCTTGCTGCTTTGTAAAGATGTGGAATCATCGTGCCAGTAATAGCATCCTCTGTCCATTTCCCACCCTGCTCCCCACCCCCTACTTGGCTGTTTACTTGTATGTTTGTATTTGGCGAAAAAAAATATCCCTTTGCCATAAAGAGCGCAATGTCCAAGCTGCGACTCGCATTAGTGCATTTTATTTGCTCTTGCTGTCACATGGTCCCTGCGGGTCATAATTCACTGTGGTTGTCATCACAGAACAACCTTGCTGGCCCTGTTATTGTTATTGGGTCCAGAAAGACGAGTTGCGGACCTTTTCCAAGTGCTATTTCTGTCGACCGCTAAAAACCTTCAGAACAAAGTTGCCTGTTTTTTAGTGGTGTGAGCCAGACTCTTTATCTGCCTGCAAGCTTTCTGAATCTTAGCACATTGTGAAGATAGCTCCAGGTATTGCAGAGGAGAGCCTAGTTTACTCTTGAATATACTCTGAGCAAGGGTAAGCTTCAGGCCCTGACTGCTGGTATTAAGTACTACTGCTTAAATCACTTTTGCTTAGCTTCTGGTTTGCTTGTAACAGAAGAGTGAGCTCACCTCTGCTTTCAAGCTCCCATGTAAAAGGCGTGCTGCTGACCACCACATAGACTGCCTAATGTTGGTGTGGGCAGCCCAGTGCTGGTCTATGCTGTAAGGAGCTCATTAGGAATACAGTAGCAGGACTGGAAAAAGGCATTGTATATTCCACTGGCTTCAGGATAACAGTTGTCAAATGCCTGCTATTCTGCTCTGCATTTCAACTCTTTTGGGTATTACTTGCAATGCTAATTTGGAGTAAACCTTCCAAGCTGTATGAAGCTGTACAGTATATAGGTAAAGAAACGGCCAGTTCCATAATCCTGCAGATTATGGAAGAAAACACTTTCTAAATACATCGTGGGTGTTGGGAGGGTGGGATTTCTGGAAAGATTTGATGTTGATGTTCATGGGAAAGTTTAAAACCAGAAGCGTAGGAAAGGTCCCCGTATTTTCTCTTATTTTAGGGCGAAGGATGAGGAAGTTGTATCAGTTTAATTCCGATGGGGAAGTCTTAAGTATTTCTTTGCTGAGGGACATATCTTAAGGCAGCAAGAAAGAGACAAATGGATAGGTGCACTCCCACGGCTTCCTCCTTTCACAGCTGTCAGGGCACATGCTGAAGCAGCACAGAGGGAAAGCTCAGGCCTAATGCGGAATGGGAACTGTACAAAGCTGAGTTCTCATCCGGCAGCTTAACGACTGGTGCTGTAGGCAGATCACTTCAGAAAATGCCTCCATTTCTGTCCTGTCTGTAAAACGGGGATTAAAATCTTGGCTTTCTTAAAGGATTTAGTAATCTACTCACAGGAAGAAGTATATGTATCTAAGGAATCAGGGATTAGTTTGGTTCTGTATAAAATTAGTTGAAGCAAGGTCATTGCTCTGATGTTAATGCCTCACCAGGGTCCAGCTAGACTGTCCAGTGGTTCTAGACTAGTGCCTTTCAGACGCTTGCACTAGCACAGTTGAGATCAAAGGTTTTTGATGAAGCAAAACACAAACAAGAAGAGAGTGATTTTCTCTGCCTCTTTTTGTGTATGTTCTTGTAAGCCTAGATAAAGAACACCTTCCTTTGTTACTCATTTATTGGCCCATAGGAGAGGATAACAATCCTTTATTATAGAATTGTTTGGGGGATTTTTTTTCAGTCCCGTGTAAGGCTCGTGACAATGCTGAAGGTCACGAGTTGCAACCACCTTCATGACCCGTGGCGGGGGCTGTTAAGCTTAGGCAAAACAGGATTATTCACTAGTGTGAAATGCTCAGATAAGCTGTTCAAATAGTTGACAAAAACATTTCCGCGCCCGGCCGCAGCTCTTCCCTGCCGCAGCCGCCTGCGCTCCTGTCCGCACCCGAAGCCCCGTGCCCGCAGAGGCAGCTGGGTCTGGAGCTGCCAGCGCCAGCAGCCCCAGAGCAGAATGAGCTCCCTGAGCAGAGGCCGAGGCTCATATACCCCAGGCCCCGCCCCCGGGCAAGTGGTGGGGATGGGACACAAGGGGGGGCGGTGCCGGGGGGGGGGGGGGGGGGGGGGGGGTGGGCAGCAAGGCACACCAACGGGAGGGTGGGGCATGGGGCAAAAAAGTCACGCCCGGGGGGGGCGGTGCTGGGGTGGGGTGCAGAATAACAAAGGCAAACCCGGGAAGGGGAGGGGGTGGGGGCCGGGCAGGGCACGGCCACTGTCGGCGAGGCCATGGGGGGGGCGGTGCTGGGGCGAGGTGCAAAGCAGCAAGGCACGCCCACGGGGGGGGGCGGTGCCGGGGCAGAAAAGGCACACCCGGGGGGGGGGTCGGGGGGGGGGCAAGCAGGGCACGCCTACAGTGGCCAGTGCCGAAGAACGGCAGCAAGGCACGCTCGCGGCGGGGGGGGGAGGCGCCGGGTGGATTTGGGGCCAGGCACACCCACCCTTAGCAAGGCCACCGAGTTGGGGGTGGCATGGGAAAAACCCCACCTGAAGGCAGAGACAGGGGTATGGGGGGGCATAGACAGGTGCAGACGTGGGGCGCATCCTCACGGCTGCTCGATAGTCTCACCTTCAAGTCCTAGGAAGGGAAATGCGGTCACCAACACGCCTCACAAAAAACAAGTTGCCATCCTGCAGGAAGTTCAGAATTCCGGGAAAATCCAGTGCACCTAGAACAAAACAGCACCAAAACTATCAGTTAAAAAAAAAGGCTGTGTGTTTTAAAACCCTCCTGTCACCCCTGAACACCCCGTAGGAAACTGCCGACGTTAAAAAAAAAAAAAAAACAAACCAAAAAAAAAAAAAAAAAAAAAACCAAACCAAAAAAACCCCAAAACCCAAGCTGCATCCCAGGGCGCTCTCTCCTGTGGGTGCCGCTGGACCCTGCCCAGTCCCACAGCTCTCGCCTCGCCCAGAAGGAGCTCCCTGGGCAGAGCCCGGGGCTCATCTACTCCAGGCCCCCCCGCACCGAACCGGCACTTGGGCATCCTGGAGGACTGCGGGCCCATAGAGCGCAAGTTCGGAGGACTGAGGGGCACTTCCGGCATCATGGAGGACCGCGGGGAAGCGGCGGGAGCCTGCCGGAGCCCCGGAGGAGCCGGTGAGTCCCCCGCGAAACGAGTGCCGGCGGCGCTGCCGTCTCGGGGCCGCATCCGCGTCGTTTCTCTCCGGAGCTGCGGCCGGTGCTTGGAGGGGGGCGAGTGTATGGCGCCGCCGTCTTGTGAAGGCTGAGGCTGCCCGCGGCGGGGATGGGGCCGCGCGGGCAGGAGGGGACAGGCCGCCGCCCCGCCGTGCAGAGCTGCGTTCCTTGCGTGTTTCGGCAGGAATCGCTGTTGAATCCGTCTCGCTCTCGAATCCGTCTCGCTCTCCGCGGCTTCCGGGCAGTTTCTCCGCCGGCCCTGCCGGTCCGCGGTTAGGCCGGCGCGGAGCACCGGTGACGGGACCTGCGTGCGTGCGGGCGTGCGTGCGTGCGTGCGTGAGGGGCTCTTGCGAGAAGCGCCTCACAATAAGCAGGCTCAGCTCCGGGGCGGCGCTAGTAAATGGCATGGTCCTCGGGCGCCGTTAATTCGTGCCACGCGTTTGAGCTGGAATTTGAGAGAATAGTCTGTTATTTAAATGGCCCGATTGAAGAGTTGACTGGTACAGAAAGCGGGTGAACGAACGGCTCACAGCCAGCGAGCGCTCCGTGTACCGCTGCTGAAGGGAGCAGGAGCAAAGCGCAGGCACCCGACTGACACAAGAGGAAAAGGTTCATTACCGTTGGAAATCACGGTTTCGGATTGTGAATTAGGACTCTAATGAGGGGTCCGTTCACGACGACCGTTACCCTAAACTGCTCCCAATTGGTATTCTATTTCTGCTTCCCAAGGAGAAAATTTTCATCTGATGGTGCTGCGGGGGTATCTTTAATGCATCAGTTTAAGATGGCTAGTATTGTTAAACGGGCACTCATGATGCCCAGTTAGCGTTCGATCTGTTTCTAAAATGAAATCTAAGGTTTTTGTTCGTCGGATTTAATGGGCGTCGGTTTTTTCTTTTAGCTCTACTTGGAAGGAATTGGTACCCGTCCCCTCCTCCCCCCCCCCAACGGCTATGTTTAAGTTTCGGCAGTCGTGACTCCCTGTTGGTTTTCTAATTTTCCTTTTATTTTAAATCTAAATCTTTTAGCGTTATGTTAGTTCACCACCGCCCGGGAATTCTTTTAGTACCTACGTTTAAACGTAGCCGTTATTGAACGATTCCTTTTTTTATTTCTCTTTATCTAAAAATCTAAAGCTTCGATTACTCTTTTGGTTCTAAGCAGGAGTCACTGTTGCCTCCCAGCTTGCTTACAGCGGTGTGCTCGTTTAAGCGTTAGAGCCTCCCAATTAGTTTCCAGTTCAATTGGTTTAGCAGTGGTTATGTTTAAATGGAGCTGTTCACGACTCCCAATTAGTTTTCTGTCTTTATCACTTCAAGAGGGTCTCTCAACTATTCATTTTTTGAATTGCAATAGGGACCGGGAATAATTACTGCCTGGTTCATCAAGTAACATCTGCCACTAAATTTAGTCATTACTCAACCCTAGGTAATATTTCTTCTCTTTAGGCGCGCTCTGATATTTTGTGACTTTACCACGAAGTGGATTAACTAGGACGCGTGATTTTTTTCTTTTCCTGTTAGAGTTGTTTCGCTACAGGTATTCCTTCCAGTTAGTGCTCTGTTGTTGATATTCTGCTGCTTGCCCTTTGATTACATCAATGGGGAGTAAGTACTGTCTGCAAAGCGGGAAGCAATAGCTAGAGCGGACGACGGGCAGTATTTGCTCCCAAAGACTATTCTGGTTACTGTGACGGACATTTTTATTTTAAACGTTTTGACGTAAACGAGCGGTAAAAATTAAACTAATAGAAACTGACCACTTTGGAATTCCCCAGGAAAAACGACCGGAGCGAGGACGCCTGCCGCGGTCCACTTGGGACGCTCGACGGTTTTGCACTCCGTCTCCAAAGTTTGAAGCTCCGCGGAGCGCAACCTCCCCGAGCGGCGACTCGGCCTGTAGCCACCGCCCGCTCTTCTCTCCGGCTCCGCCACCCGTTTTTCCAGAGCAGCCCAAAATCCCGGGGAAGCGAACCCGCGCACAGCAGATACGCCGCGACACCAAACCTCCGGCTGTCCAGCTGCGCCGCCCCCGACCGTCGCTGCTGCGCCAACGGGAGCCTCCGGCCGACGCGGTGCCGAGCGCCCGCGACCCCGTCGGCCGCCGGCTCTGCCAGCGGCGCGGTCCGGCGAAATCCGCGACGCTGCCGAGTCTGCGGCGAGTCCGGGGCGTGTTTTTTTAGCGAAGGAAAATGCCGTTTCAAGTCTCAAGTCCGACCTGCAAGGAAAAAGAAAGCCCGCGTAACAAGGCTAGACCCGTTCCTGTCTGTTGCAGAACTTGTACCAGCGCTACATTCTGGACGGGACCGAATGACAAAGCCGAATGACAGCCTGCAAGAATCCTCCTCTCAGAGCTCTCTGGTTGCAAAGGGACTATTGTAGATCACCAGCAGTTGTAAGACACTGAGACTCCTACTTTTCTCCATCTGCCTCCCTCAACAGAAATAAGTCCCAAAGGACAGAAAACCCCAGGAAAGGGTTGAAACCAAACCGAACCCAAAGCAAAAACCAAAACCAAGGAAAAACCGTCGGGGAAAAGAGCCCCAAAGCATCAGGAACTGTACCAAGCACCTTAAGTAACACTGAAGCGACTCGAACCAAAACAAGTGACAAAGCAGCTCAGGAGAGGTGCCAGGAAAGACAAATGAGTCCACACAGAGCAACGCCCGTGTCCTTCTGAGAGGACTAGGCAGGTGAGAGAAGGCCCTTTGAAGGCCCGTGGTTCTGAGAAGGCCACTTGTCACGCAGATTGATTCTGGTGCCTGGATGGGAAATGGAGGGGACTGAGGGGCACACGAAGGGGAGGGAGGAACTCGGACAGCTTACGGAGATGCCTGCGGTGCAAAGCCAAAAAGACGGCTGCAGGATGGCTCGGCGTCGGTGCCATCGACCCCCCCCAAAAGATGCTGTGACCCCACTTGGGGACGACAGCCTCTGGCCCCGGCGCCCCCGGGGCTGGGCAGAGGCAGCAGCGCTCGGCATAGCTGGTGGCAGGGGGCCCGACGGGGTGGAACGCGTCCCGGCAGGGCCTGGCCAGGCCCAGGAGCACATCTGGTCCTCGCTGAGGGGCTGGAGCCGATGGGGCCCTGAGGAGTACAGGGGTGGCCTGGTGTCCCCGGCCGCAGCTCTTCCCTGCCGCAGCCGCCTGCGCTCCTGTCCGCGCCCGAAGCCCCGTGCCCGCAGAG
Organism: Leptosomus discolor; assembly: GCF_034619465.1. Taxonomy (NCBI): domain Eukaryota; kingdom Metazoa; phylum Chordata; class Aves; order Leptosomiformes; family Leptosomidae; genus Leptosomus; species Leptosomus discolor. The sequence continues at coordinate 103,873 of NW_028237880.1, forward strand.
GCAGCTGGGTCTGGAGCTGCCAGCGCCAGCAGCCCCAGAGCAGAATGAGCTCCCTGAGCAGAGGCCGAGGCTCATATACCCCAGGCCCCGCCCCCGGGCAAGTGGTGGGGATGGGACACAAGGGGGGGCGGTGCCGGGGGGTGGGGGGGGGGGTGGGGGGGGTGGGCAGCAAGGCACGCCAACGGGAGGGTGGGGCATGGGGCAAAAAAGTCACGCCCGGGGGGGGGGGCGGTGCTGGGGTGGGGTGCAGAATAACAAAGGCAAACCCGGGAAGGGGAGGGGGTGGGGGCCGGGCAGGGCACGGCCACTGTCGGCGAGGCCATGGGGGGGGCGGTGCTGGGGCGAGGTGCAAAGCAGCAAGGCACTCCCACGGGGGGGGGGCGGTGCCGGGGCAGAAAAGGCACACCCGGGGGGGGGGTCGGGGGGGGGGCAAGCAGGGCACGCCTACAGTGGCCAGTGCCGAAGAACGGCAGCAAGGCACGCTCGCGGCGGGGGGGGGAGGCGCCGGGTGGATTTGGGGCCAGGCACACCCACCCTTAGCAAGGCCACCGAGTTGGGGGTGGCATGGGAAAAACCCCACCTGAAGGCAGAGACAGGGGTATGGGGGGGCATAGACAGGTGCAGACGTGGGGCGCATCCTCACGGCTGCTCGATAGTCTCACCTTCAAGTCCTAGGAAGGGAAATGCGGTCACCAACACGCCTCACAAAAAACAAGTTGCCATCCTGCAGGAAGTTCAGAATTCCGGGAAAATCCAGTGCACCTAGAACAAAACAGCACCAAAACTATCAGTTAAAAAAAAAGGCTGTGTGTTTTAAAACCCTCCTGTCACCCCTGAACACCCCGTAGGAAACTGCCGACGTTAAAAAAAAAAAAAAAAAAAAAAAAAAAAAAAAAACCAAAAAAAAAAAAAACAACCAAAAAAACCCCAAAACCCAAGCTGCATCCCAGGGCGCTCTCTCCTGTGGGTGCCGCTGGACCCTGCCCAGTCCCACAGCTCTCGCCTCGCCCAGAAGGAGCTCCCTGGGCAGAGCCCGGGGCTCATCTACTCCAGGCCCCCCCGCACCGAACCGGCACTTGGGCATCCTGGAGGACTGCGGGCCCATAGAGCGCAAGTTCGGAGGACTGAGGGGCACTTCCGGCATCATGGAGGACCGCGGGGAAGCGGCGGGAGCCTGCCGGAGCCCCGGAGGAGCCGGTGAGTCCCCCGCGAAACGAGTGCCGGCGGCGCCGCCGTCTCGGGGCCGCATCCGCGTCGTTTCTCTCCGGAGCTGCGGCCGGTGCTTGGAGGGGGGCGAGTGTATGGCGCCGCCGTCTTGTGAAGGCTGAGGCTGCCCGCGGCGGGGATGGGGCCGCGCGGGCAGGAGGGGACAGGCCGCCGCCCCGCCGTGCAGAGCTGCGTTCCTTGCGTGTTTCGGCAGGAATCGCTGTTGAATCCGTCTCGCTCTCGAATCCGTCTCGCTCTCCGCGGCTTCCGGGCAGTTTCTCCGCCGGCCCTGCCGGTCCGCGGTTAGGCCGGCGCGGAGCACCGGTGACGGGACCTGCGTGCGTGCGGGCGTGCGTGCGTGCGTGCGTGAGGGGCTCTTGCGAGAAGCGCCTCACAATAAGCAGGCTCAGCTCCGGGGCGGCGCTAGTAAATGGCATGGTCCTCGGGCGCCGTTAATTCGTGCCACGCGTTTGAGCTGGAATTTGAGAGAATAGTCTGTTATTTAAATGGCCCGATTGAAGAGTTGACTGGTACAGAAAGCGGGTGAACGAACGGCTCACAGCCAGCGAGCGCTCCGTGTACCGCTGCTGAAGGGAGCAGGAGCAAAGCGCAGGCACCCGACTGACACAAGAGGAAAAGGTTCATTACCGTTGGAAATCACGGTTTCGGATTGTGAATTAGGACTCTAATGAGGGGTCCGTTCACGACGACCGTTACCCTAAACTGCTCCCAATTGGTATTCTATTTCTGCTTCCCAAGGAGAAAATTTTCATCTGATGGTGCTGCGGGGGTATCTTTAATGCATCAGTTTAAGATGGCTAGTATTGTTAAACGGGCACTCATGATGCCCAGTTAGCGTTCGATCTGTTTCTAAAATGAAATCTAAGGTTTTTGTTCGTCGGATTTAATGGGCGTCGGTTTTTTCTTTTAGCTCTACTTGGAAGGAATTGGTACCCGTCCCCTCCCCCCCCCCCCCAACGGCTATGTTTAAGTTTCGGCAGTCGTGACTCCCTGTTGGTTTTCTAATTTTCCTTTTATTTTAAATCTAAATCTTTTAGCGTTATGTTAGTTCACCACCGCCCGGGAATTCTTTTAGTACCTACGTTTAAACGTAGCCGTTATTGAACGATTCCTTTTTTTATTTCTCTTTATCTAAAAATCTAAAGCTTCGATTACTCTTTTGGTTCTAAGCAGGAGTCACTGTTGCCTCCCAGCTTGCTTACAGCGGTGTGCTCGTTTAAGCGTTAGAGCCTCCCAATTAGTTTCCAGTTCAATTGGTTTAGCAGTGGTTATGTTTAAATGGAGCTGTTCACGACTCCCAATTAGTTTTCTGTCTTTATCACTTCAAGAGGGTCTCTCAACTATTCATTTTTTGAATTGCAATAGGGACCGGGAATAATTACTGCCTGGTTCATCAAGTAACATCTGCCACTAAATTTAGTCATTACTCAACCCTAGGTAATATTTCTTCTCTTTAGGCGCGCTCTGATATTTTGTGACTTTACCACGAAGTGGATTAACTAGGACGCGTGATTTTTTTCTTTTCCTGTTAGAGTTGTTTCGCTACAGGTATTCCTTCCAGTTAGTGCTCTGTTGTTGATATTCTGCTGCTTGCCCTTTGATTACATCAATGGGGAGTAAGTACTGTCTGCAAAGCGGGAAGCAATAGCTAGAGCGGACGACGGGCAGTATTTGCTCCCAAAGACTATTCTGGTTACTGTGACGGACATTTTTATTTTAAACGTTTTGACGTAAACGAGCGGTAAAAATTAAACTAATAGAAACTGACCACTTTGGAATTCCCCAGGAAAAACGACCGGAGCGAGGACGCCTGCCGCGGTCCACTTGGGACGCTCGACGGTTTTGCACTCCGTCTCCAAAGTTTGAAGCTCCGCGGAGCGCAACCTCCCCGAGCGGCGACTCGGCCTGTAGCCACCGCCCGCTCTTCTCTCCGGCTCCGCCACCCGTTTTTCCAGAGCAGCCCAAAATCCCGGGGAAGCGAACCCGCGCACAGCAGATACGCCGCGACACCAAACCTCCGGCTGTCCAGCTGCGCCGCCCCCGACCGTCGCTGCTGCGCCAACGGGAGCCTCCGGCCGACGCGGTGCCGAGCGCCCGCGACCCCGTCGGCCGCCGGCTCTGCCAGCGGCGCGGTCCGGCGAAATCCGCGACGCTGCCGAGTCTGCGGCGAGTCCGGGGCGTGTTTTTTTAGCGAAGGAAAATGCCGTTTCAAGTCTCAAGTCCGACCTGCAAGGAAAAAGAAAGCCCGCGTAACAAGGCTAGACCCGTTCCTGTCTGTTGCAGAACTTGTACCAGCGCTACATTCTGGACGGGACCGAATGACAAAGCCGAATGACAGCCTGCAAGAATCCTCCTCTCAGAGCTCTCTGGTTGCAAAGGGACTATTGTAGATCACCAGCAGTTGTAAGACACTGAGACTCCTACTTTTCTCCATCTGCCTCCCTCAACAGAAATAAGTCCCAAAGGACAGAAAACCCCAGGAAAGGGTTGAAACCAAACCGAACCCAAAGCAAAAACCAAAACCAAGGAAAAACCGTCGGGGAAAAGAGCCCCAAAGCATCAGGAACTGTACCAAGCACCTTAAGTAACACTGAAGCGACTCGAACCAAAACAAGTGACAAAGCAGCTCAGGAGAGGTGCCAGGAAAGACAAATGAGTCCACACAGAGCAACGCCCGTGTCCTTCTGAGAGGACTAGGCAGGTGAGAGAAGGCCCTTTGAAGGCCCGTGGTTCTGAGAAGGCCACTTGTCACGCAGATTGATTCTGGTGCCTGGATGGGAAATGGAGGGGACTGAGGGGCACACGAAGGGGAGGGAGGAACTCGGACAGCTTACGGAGATGCCTGCGGTGCAAAGCCAAAAAGACGGCTGCAGGATGGCTCGGCGTCGGTGCCATCGACCCCCCCCAAAAGATGCTGTGACCCCACTTGGGGACGACAGCCTCTGGCCCCGGCGCCCCCGGGGCTGGGCAGAGGCAGCAGCGCTCGGCATAGCTGGTGGCAGGGGGCCCAACGGGGTGGAACGCGTCCCGGCAGGGCCTGGCCAGGCCCAGGAGCACATCTGGTCCTCGCTGAGGGGCTGGAGCCGATGGGGCCCTGAGGAGTACAGGGGTGGCCTGGTGTCCCCGGCCGCAGCTCTTCCCTGCCGCAGCCGCCTGCGCTCCTGTCCGCGCCCGAAGCCCCGTGCCCGCAGAGGCAGCTGGGTCTGGAGCTGCCAGCGCCAGCAGCCCCAGAGCAGAATGAGCTCCCTGAGCAGAGGCCGAGGCTCATATACCCCAGGCCCCGCCCCCGGGCAAGTGGTGGGGATGGGACACAAGGGGGGGCGGTGCCGGGGGGTGGGGGGGGGGGTGGGGGGGGTGGGCAGCAAGGCACGCCAACGGGAGGGTGGGGCATGGGGCAAAAAAGTCACGCCCGGGGGGGGGGGCGGTGCTGGGGTGGGGTGCAGAATAACAAAGGCAAACCCGGGAAGGGGAGGGGGTGGGGGCCGGGCAGGGCACGGCCACTGTCGGCGAGGCCATGGGGGGGGCGGTGCTGGGGCGAGGTGCAAAGCAGCAAGGCACTCCCACGGGGGGGGGGCGGTGCCGGGGCAGAAAAGGCACACCCGGGGGGGGGGTCGGGGGGGGGGCAAGCAGGGCACGCCTACAGTGGCCAGTGCCGAAGAACGGCAGCAAGGCACGCTCGCGGCGGGGGGGGGAGGCGCCGGGTGGATTTGGGGCCAGGCACACCCACCCTTAGCAAGGCCACCGAGTTGGGGGTGGCATGGGAAAAACCCCACCTGAAGGCAGAGACAGGGGTATGGGGGGGCATAGACAGGTGCAGACGTGGGGCGCATCCTCACGGCTGCTCGATAGTCTCACCTTCAAGTCCTAGGAAGGGAAATGCGGTCACCAACACGCCTCACAAAAAACAAGTTGCCATCCTGCAGGAAGTTCAGAATTCCGGGAAAATCCAGTGCACCTAGAACAAAACAGCACCAAAACTATCAGTTAAAAAAAAAGGCTGTGTGTTTTAAAACCCTCCTGTCACCCCTGAACACCCCGTAGGAAACTGCCGACGTTAAAAAAAAAAAAAAAACAAACCAAAAAAAAAAAAAACAAACAAAAAAAAAAAACCCCAAAAAAACCCCAAAACCCAAGCTGCATCCCAGGGCGCTCTCTCCTGTGGGTGCCGCTGGACCCTGCCCAGTCCCACAGCTCTCGCCTCGCCCAGAAGGAGCTCCCTGGGCAGAGCCCGGGGCTCATCTACTCCAGGCCCCCCCGCACCGAACCGGCACTTGGGCATCCTGGAGGACTGCGGGCCCATAGAGCGCAAGTTCGGAGGACTGAGGGGCACTTCCGGCATCATGGAGGACCGCGGGGAAGCGGCGGGAGCCTGCCGGAGCCCCGGAGGAGCCGGTGAGTCCCCCGCGAAACGAGTGCCGGCGGCGCCGCCGTCTCGGGGCCGCATCCGCGTCGTTTCTCTCCGGAGCTGCGGCCGGTGCTTGGAGGGGGGCGAGTGTATGGCGCCGCCGTCTTGTGAAGGCTGAGGCTGCCCGCGGCGGGGATGGGGCCGCGCGGGCAGGAGGGGACAGGCCGCCGCCCCGCCGTGCAGAGCTGCGTTCCTTGCGTGTTTCGGCAGGAATCGCTGTTGAATCCGTCTCGCTCTCGAATCCGTCTCGCTCTCCGCGGCTTCCGGGCAGTTTCTCCGCCGGCCCTGCCGGTCCGCGGTTAGGCCGGCGCGGAGCACCGGTGACGGGACCTGCGTGCGTGCGGGCGTGCGTGCGTGCGTGCGTGAGGGGCTCTTGCGAGAAGCGCCTCACAATAAGCAGGCTCAGCTCCGGGGCGGCGCTAGTAAATGGCATGGTCCTCGGGCGCCGTTAATTCGTGCCACGCGTTTGAGCTGGAATTTGAGAGAATAGTCTGTTATTTAAATGGCCCGATTGAAGAGTTGACTGGTACAGAAAGCGGGTGAACGAACGGCTCACAGCCAGCGAGCGCTCCGTGTACCGCTGCTGAAGGGAGCAGGAGCAAAGCGCAGGCACCCGACTGACACAAGAGGAAAAGGTTCATTACCGTTGGAAATCACGGTTTCGGATTGTGAATTAGGACTCTAATGAGGGGTCCGTTCACGACGACCGTTACCCTAAACTGCTCCCAATTGGTATTCTATTTCTGCTTCCCAAGGAGAAAATTTTCATCTGATGGTGCTGCGGGGGTATCTTTAATGCATCAGTTTAAGATGGCTAGTATTGTTAAACGGGCACTCATGATGCCCAGTTAGCGTTCGATCTGTTTCTAAAATGAAATCTAAGGTTTTTGTTCGTCGGATTTAATGGGCGTCGGTTTTTTCTTTTAGCTCTACTTGGAAGGAATTGGTACCCGTCCCCTCCCCCCCCCCCCCAACGGCTATGTTTAAGTTTCGGCAGTCGTGACTCCCTGTTGGTTTTCTAATTTTCCTTTTATTTTAAATCTAAATCTTTTAGCGTTATGTTAGTTCACCACCGCCCGGGAATTCTTTTAGTACCTACGTTTAAACGTAGCCGTTATTGAACGATTCCTTTTTTTATTTCTCTTTATCTAAAAATCTAAAGCTTCGATTACTCTTTTGGTTCTAAGCAGGAGTCACTGTTGCCTCCCAGCTTGCTTACAGCGGTGTGCTCGTTTAAGCGTTAGAGCCTCCCAATTAGTTTCCAGTTCAATTGGTTTAGCAGTGGTTATGTTTAAATGGAGCTGTTCACGACTCCCAATTAGTTTTCTGTCTTTATCACTTCAAGAGGGTCTCTCAACTATTCATTTTTTGAATTGCAATAGGGACCGGGAATAATTACTGCCTGGTTCATCAAGTAACATCTGCCACTAAATTTAGTCATTACTCAACCCTAGGTAATATTTCTTCTCTTTAGGCGCGCTCTGATATTTTGTGACTTTACCACGAAGTGGATTAACTAGGACGCGTGATTTTTTTCTTTTCCTGTTAGAGTTGTTTCGCTACAGGTATTCCTTCCAGTTAGTGCTCTGTTGTTGATATTCTGCTGCTTGCCCTTTGATTACATCAATGGGGAGTAAGTACTGTCTGCAAAGCGGGAAGCAATAGCTAGAGCGGACGACGGGCAGTATTTGCTCCCAAAGACTATTCTGGTTACTGTGACGGACATTTTTATTTTAAACGTTTTGACGTAAACGAGCGGTAAAAATTAAACTAATAGAAACTGACCACTTTGGAATTCCCCAGGAAAAACGACCGGAGCGAGGACGCCTGCCGCGGTCCACTTGGGACGCTCGACGGTTTTGCACTCCGTCTCCAAAGTTTGAAGCTCCGCGGAGCGCAACCTCCCCGAGCGGCGACTCGGCCTGTAGCCACCGCCCGCTCTTCTCTCCGGCTCCGCCACCCGTTTTTCCAGAGCAGCCCAAAATCCCGGGGAAGCGAACCCGCGCACAGCAGATACGCCGCGACACCAAACCTCCGGCTGTCCAGCTGCGCCGCCCCCGACCGTCGCTGCTGCGCCAACGGGAGCCTCCGGCCGACGCGGTGCCGAGCGCCCGCGACCCCGTCGGCCGCCGGCTCTGCCAGCGGCGCGGTCCGGCGAAATCCGCGACGCTGCCGAGTCTGCGGCGAGTCCGGGGCGTGTTTTTTTAGCGAAGGAAAATGCCGTTTCAAGTCTCAAGTCCGACCTGCAAGGAAAAAGAAAGCCCGCGTAACAAGGCTAGACCCGTTCCTGTCTGTTGCAGAACTTGTACCAGCGCTACATTCTGGACGGGACCGAATGACAAAGCCGAATGACAGCCTGCAAGAATCCTCCTCTCAGAGCTCTCTGGTTGCAAAGGGACTATTGTAGATCACCAGCAGTTGTAAGACACTGAGACTCCTACTTTTCTCCATCTGCCTCCCTCAACAGAAATAAGTCCCAAAGGACAGAAAACCCCAGGAAAGGGTTGAAACCAAACCGAACCCAAAGCAAAAACCAAAACCAAGGAAAAACCGTCGGGGAAAAGAGCCCCAAAGCATCAGGAACTGTACCAAGCACCTTAAGTAACACTGAAGCGACTCGAACCAAAACAAGTGACAAAGCAGCTCAGGAGAGGTGCCAGGAAAGACAAATGAGTCCACACAGAGCAACGCCCGTGTCCTTCTGAGAGGACTAGGCAGGTGAGAGAAGGCCCTTTGAAGGCCCGTGGTTCTGAGAAGGCCACTTGTCACGCAGATTGATTCTGGTGCCTGGATGGGAAATGGAGGGGACTGAGGGGCACACGAAGGGGAGGGAGGAACTCGGACAGCTTACGGAGATGCCTGCGGTGCAAAGCCAAAAAGACGGCTGCAGGATGGCTCGGCGTCGGTGCCATCGACCCCCCCCAAAAGATGCTGTGACCCCACTTGGGGACGACAGCCTCTGGCCCCGGCGCCCCCGGGGCTGGGCAGAGGCAGCAGCGCTCGGCATAGCTGGTGGCAGGGGGCCCGACGGGGTGGAACGCGTCCCGGCAGGGCCTGGCCAGGCCCAGGAGCACATCTGGTCCTCGCTGAGGGGCTGGAGCCGATGGGGCCCTGAGGAGTACAGGGGTGGCCTGGTGTCCCCGGCCGCAGCTCTTCCCTGCCGCAGCCGCCTGCGCTCCTGTCCGCGCCCGAAGCCCCGTGCCCGCAGAGGCAGCTGGGTCTGGAGCTGCCAGCGCCAGCAGCCCCAGAGCAGAATGAGCTCCCTGAGCAGAGGCCGAGGCTCATATACCCCAGGCCCCGCCCCCGGGCAAGTGGTGGGGATGGGACACAAGGGGGGGCGGTGCCGGGGGGTGGGGGGGGTGGGCAGCAAGGCACGCCAACGGGAGGGTGGGGCATGGGGCAAAAAAGTCACGCCCGGGGGGGGGGGCGGTGCTGGGGTGGGGTGCAGAATAACAAAGGCAAACCCGGGAAGGGGAGGGGGTGGGGGCCGGGCAGGGCACGGCCACTGTCGGCGAGGCCATGGGGGGGGCGGTGCTGGGGCGAGGTGCAAAGCAGCAAGGCACTCCCACGGGGGGGGGGCGGTGCCGGGGCAGAAAAGGCACACCCGGGGGGGGGGTCGGGGGGGGGGCAAGCAGGGCACGCCTACAGTGGCCAGTGCCGAAGAACGGCAGCAAGGCACGCTCGCGGCGGGGGGGGGAGGCGCCGGGTGGATTTGGGGCCAGGCACACCCACCCTTAGCAAGGCCACCGAGTTGGGGGTGGCATGGGAAAAACCCCACCTGAAGGCAGAGACAGGGGTATGGGGGGGCATAGACAGGTGCAGACGTGGGGCGCATCCTCACGGCTGCTCGATAGTCTCACCTTCAAGTCCTAGGAAGGGAAATGCGGTCACCAACACGCCTCACAAAAAACAAGTTGCCATCCTGCAGGAAGTTCAGAATTCCGGGAAAATCCAGTGCACCTAGAACAAAACAGCACCAAAACTATCAGTTAAAAAAAAAGGCTGTGTGTTTTAAAACCCTCCTGTCACCCCTGAACACCCCGTAGGAAACTGCCGACGTTAAAAAAAAAAAAAAAAAAAAAAAAAAAAAAAAAACCAAAAAAAAAAAAACAAAACCAAAAAAACCCCAAAACCCAAGCTGCATCCCAGGGCGCTCTCTCCTGTGGGTGCCGCTGGACCCTGCCCAGTCCCACAGCTCTCGCCTCGCCCAGAAGGAGCTCCCTGGGCAGAGCCCGGGGCTCATCTACTCCAGGCCCCCCCGCACCGAACCGGCACTTGGGCATCCTGGAGGACTGCGGGCCCATAGAGCGCAAGTTCGGAGGACTGAGGGGCACTTCCGGCATCATGGAGGACCGCGGGGAAGCGGCGGGAGCCTGCCGGAGCCCCGGAGGAGCCGGTGAGTCCCCCGCGAAACGAGTGCCGGCGGCGCCGCCGTCTCGGGGCCGCATCCGCGTCGTTTCTCTCCGGAGCTGCGGCCGGTGCTTGGAGGGGGGCGAGTGTATGGCGCCGCCGTCTTGTGAAGGCTGAGGCTGCCCGCGGCGGGGATGGGGCCGCGCGGGCAGGAGGGGACAGGCCGCCGCCCCGCCGTGCAGAGCTGCGTTCCTTGCGTGTTTCGGCAGGAATCGCTGTTGAATCCGTCTCGCTCTCGAATCCGTCTCGCTCTCCGCGGCTTCCGGGCAGTTTCTCCGCCGGCCCTGCCGGTCCGCGGTTAGGCCGGCGCGGAGCACCGGTGACGGGACCTGCGTGCGTGCGGGCGTGCGTGCGTGCGTGCGTGAGGGGCTCTTGCGAGAAGCGCCTCACAATAAGCAGGCTCAGCTCCGGGGCGGCGCTAGTAAATGGCATGGTCCTCGGGCGCCGTTAATTCGTGCCACGCGTTTGAGCTGGAATTTGAGAGAATAGTCTGTTATTTAAATGGCCCGATTGAAGAGTTGACTGGTACAGAAAGCGGGTGAACGAACGGCTCACAGCCAGCGAGCGCTCCGTGTACCGCTGCTGAAGGGAGCAGGAGCAAAGCGCAGGCACCCGACTGACACAAGAGGAAAAGGTTCATTACCGTTGGAAATCACGGTTTCGGATTGTGAATTAGGACTCTAATGAGGGGTCCGTTCACGACGACCGTTACCCTAAACTGCTCCCAATTGGTATTCTATTTCTGCTTCCCAAGGAGAAAATTTTCATCTGATGGTGCTGCGGGGGTATCTTTAATGCATCAGTTTAAGATGGCTAGTATTGTTAAACGGGCACTCATGATGCCCAGTTAGCGTTCGATCTGTTTCTAAAATGAAATCTAAGGTTTTTGTTCGTCGGATTTAATGGGCGTCGGTTTTTTCTTTTAGCTCTACTTGGAAGGAATTGGTACCCGTCCCCTCCCCCCCCCCCCCCAACGGCTATGTTTAAGTTTCGGCAGTCGTGACTCCCTGTTGGTTTTCTAATTTTCCTTTTATTTTAAATCTAAATCTTTTAGCGTTATGTTAGTTCACCACCGCCCGGGAATTCTTTTAGTACCTACGTTTAAACGTAGCCGTTATTGAACGATTCCTTTTTTTATTTCTCTTTATCTAAAAATCTAAAGCTTCGATTACTCTTTTGGTTCTAAGCAGGAGTCACTGTTGCCTCCCAGCTTGCTTACAGCGGTGTGCTCGTTTAAGCGTTAGAGCCTCCCAATTAGTTTCCAGTTCAATTGGTTTAGCAGTGGTTATGTTTAAATGGAGCTGTTCACGACTCCCAATTAGTTTTCTGTCTTTATCACTTCAAGAGGGTCTCTCAACTATTCATTTTTTGAATTGCAATAGGGACCGGGAATAATTACTGCCTGGTTCATCAAGTAACATCTGCCACTAAATTTAGTCATTACTCAACCCTAGGTAATATTTCTTCTCTTTAGGCGCGCTCTGATATTTTGTGACTTTACCACGAAGTGGATTAACTAGGACGCGTGATTTTTTTCTTTTCCTGTTAGAGTTGTTTCGCTACAGGTATTCCTTCCAGTTAGTGCTCTGTTGTTGATATTCTGCTGCTTGCCCTTTGATTACATCAATGGGGAGTAAGTACTGTCTGCAAAGCGGGAAGCAATAGCTAGAGCGGACGACGGGCAGTATTTGCTCCCAAAGACTATTCTGGTTACTGTGACGGACATTTTTATTTTAAACGTTTTGACGTAAACGAGCGGTAAAAATTAAACTAATAGAAACTGACCACTTTGGAATTCCCCAGGAAAAACGACCGGAGCGAGGACGCCTGCCGCGGTCCACTTGGGACGCTCGACGGTTTTGCACTCCGTCTCCAAAGTTTGAAGCTCCGCGGAGCGCAACCTCCCCGAGCGGCGACTCGGCCTGTAGCCACCGCCCGCTCTTCTCTCCGGCTCCGCCACCCGTTTTTCCAGAGCAGCCCAAAATCCCGGGGAAGCGAACCCGCGCACAGCAGATACGCCGCGACACCAAACCTCCGGCTGTCCAGCTGCGCCGCCCCCGACCGTCGCTGCTGCGCCAACGGGAGCCTCCGGCCGACGCGGTGCCGAGCGCCCGCGACCCCGTCGGCCGCCGGCTCTGCCAGCGGCGCGGTCCGGCGAAATCCGCGACGCTGCCGAGTCTGCGGCGAGTCCGGGGCGTGTTTTTTTAGCGAAGGAAAATGCCGTTTCAAGTCTCAAGTCCGACCTGCAAGGAAAAAGAAAGCCCGCGTAACAAGGCTAGACCCGTTCCTGTCTGTTGCAGAACTTGTACCAGCGCTACATTCTGGACGGGACCGAATGACAAAGCCGAATGACAGCCTGCAAGAATCCTCCTCTCAGAGCTCTCTGGTTGCAAAGGGACTATTGTAGATCACCAGCAGTTGTAAGACACTGAGACTCCTACTTTTCTCCATCTGCCTCCCTCAACAGAAATAAGTCCCAAAGGACAGAAAACCCCAGGAAAGGGTTGAAACCAAACCGAACCCAAAGCAAAAACCAAAACCAAGGAAAAACCGTCGGGGAAAAGAGCCCCAAAGCATCAGGAACTGTACCAAGCACCTTAAGTAACACTGAAGCGACTCGAACCAAAACAAGTGACAAAGCAGCTCAGGAGAGGTGCCAGGAAAGACAAATGAGTCCACACAGAGCAACGCCCGTGTCCTTCTGAGAGGACTAGGCAGGTGAGAGAAGGCCCTTTGAAGGCCCGTGGTTCTGAGAAGGCCACTTGTCACGCAGATTGATTCTGGTGCCTGGATGGGAAATGGAGGGGACTGAGGGGCACACGAAGGGGAGGGAGGAACTCGGACAGCTTACGGAGATGCCTGCGGTGCAAAGCCAAAAAGACGGCTGCAGGATGGCTCGGCGTCGGTGCCATCGACCCCCCCCAAAAGATGCTGTGACCCCACTTGGGGACGACAGCCTCTGGCCCCGGCGCCCCCGGGGCTGGGCAGAGGCAGCAGCGCTCGGCATAGCTGGTGGCAGGGGGCCCGACGGGGTGGAACGCGTCCCGGCAGGGCCTGGCCAGGCCCAGGAGCACATCTGGTCCTCGCTGAGGGGCTGGAGCCGATGGGGCCCTGAGGAGTACAGGGGTGGCCTGGTGTCCCCGGCCGCAGCTCTTCCCTGCCGCAGCCGCCTGCGCTCCTGTCCGCGCCCGAAGCCCCGTGCCCGCAGAGGCAGCTGGGTCTGGAGCTGCCAGCGCCAGCAGCCCCAGAGCAGAATGAGCTCCCTGAGCAGAGGCCGAGGCTCATATACCCCAGGCCCCGCCCCCGGGCAAGTGGTGGGGATGGGACACAAGGGGGGGCGGTGCCGGGGGGTGGGGGGGGGGGTGGGGGGGGTGGGCAGCAAGGCACGCCAACGGGAGGGTGGGGCATGGGGCAAAAAAGTCACGCCCGGGGGGGGCGGTGCTGGGGTGGGGTGCAGAATAACAAAGGCAAACCCGGGAAGGGGAGGGGGTGGGGGCCGGGCAGGGCACGGCCACTGTCGGCGAGGCCATGGGGGGGGCGGTGCTGGGGCGAGGTGCAAAGCAGCAAGGCACTCCCACGGGGGGGGGGCGGTGCCGGGGCAGAAAAGGCACACCCGGGGGGGGGGTCGGGGGGGGGCAAGCAGGGCACGCCTACAGTGGCCAGTGCCGAAGAACGGCAGCAAGGCACGCTCGCGGCGGGGGGGGGAGGCGCCGGGTGGATTTGGGGCCAGGCACACCCACCCTTAGCAAGGCCACCGAGTTGGGGGTGGCATAGGAAAAACCCCACCTGAAGGCAGAGACAGGGGTATGGGGGGGCATAGACAGGTGCAGACGTGGGGCGCATCCTCACGGCTGCTCGATAGTCTCACCTTCAAGTCCTAGGAAGGGAAATGCGGTCACCAACACGCCTCACAAAAAACAAGTTGCCATCCTGCAGGAAGTTCAGAATTCCGGGAAAATCCAGTGCACCTAGAACAAAACAGCACCAAAACTATCAGTTAAAAAAAAAGGCTGTGTGTTTTAAAACCCTCCTGTCACCCCTGAACACCCCGTAGGAAACTGCCGACGTTAAAAAAAAAAAAAAAAAAACAAAAACCAAACCAAAAAAACCCCAAAACCCAAGCTGCATCCCAGGGCGCTCTCTCCTGTGGGTGCCGCTGGACCCTGCCCAGTCCCACAGCTCTCGCCTCGCCCAGAAGGAGCTCCCTGGGCAGAGCCCGGGGCTCATCTACTCCAGGCCCCCCCGCACCGAACCGGCACTTGGGCATCCTGGAGGACTGCGGGCCCATAGAGCGCAAGTTCGGAGGACTGAGGGGCACTTCCGGCATCATGGAGGACCGCGGGGAAGCGGCGGGAGCCTGCCGGAGCCCCGGAGGAGCCGGTGAGTCCCCCGCGAAACGAGTGCCGGCGGCGCCGCCGTCTCGGGGCCGCATCCGCGTCGTTTCTCTCCGGAGCTGCGGCCGGTGCTTGGAGGGGGGCGAGTGTATGGCGCCGCCGTCTTGTGAAGGCTGAGGCTGCCCGCGGCGGGGATGGGGCCGCGCGGGCAGGAGGGGACAGGCCGCCGCCCCGCCGTGCAGAGCTGCGTTCCTTGCGTGTTTCGGCAGGAATCGCTGTTGAATCCGTCTCGCTCTCGAATCCGTCTCGCTCTCCGCGGCTTCCGGGCAGTTTCTCCGCCGGCCCTGCCGGTCCGCGGTTAGGCCGGCGCGGAGCACCGGTGACGGGACCTGCGTGCGTGCGGGCGTGCGTGCGTGCGTGCGTGAGGGGCTCTTGCGAGAAGCGCCTCACAATAAGCAGGCTCAGCTCCGGGGCGGCGCTAGTAAATGGCATGGTCCTCGGGCGCCGTTAATTCGTGCCACGCGTTTGAGCTGGAATTTGAGAGAATAGTCTGTTATTTAAATGGCCCGATTGAAGAGTTGACTGGTACAGAAAGCGGGTGAACGAACGGCTCACAGCCAGCGAGCGCTCCGTGTACCGCTGCTGAAGGGAGCAGGAGCAAAGCGCAGGCACCCGACTGACACAAGAGGAAAAGGTTCATTACCGTTGGAAATCACGGTTTCGGATTGTGAATTAGGACTCTAATGAGGGGTCCGTTCACGACGACCGTTACCCTAAACTGCTCCCAATTGGTATTCTATTTCTGCTTCCCAAGGAGAAAATTTTCATCTGATGGTGCTGCGGGGGTATCTTTAATGCATCAGTTTAAGATGGCTAGTATTGTTAAACGGGCACTCATGATGCCCAGTTAGCGTTCGATCTGTTTCTAAAATGAAATCTAAGGTTTTTGTTCGTCGGATTTAATGGGCGTCGGTTTTTTCTTTTAGCTCTACTTGGAAGGAATTGGTACCCGTCCCCTCCCCCCCCCCCCCAACGGCTATGTTTAAGTTTCGGCAGTCGTGACTCCCTGTTGGTTTTCTAATTTTCCTTTTATTTTAAATCTAAATCTTTTAGCGTTATGTTAGTTCACCACCGCCCGGGAATTCTTTTAGTACCTACGTTTAAACGTAGCCGTTATTGAACGATTCCTTTTTTTATTTCTCTTTATCTAAAAATCTAAAGCTTCGATTACTCTTTTGGTTCTAAGCAGGAGTCACTGTTGCCTCCCAGCTTGCTTACAGCGGTGTGCTCGTTTAAGCGTTAGAGCCTCCCAATTAGTTTCCAGTTCAATTGGTTTAGCAGTGGTTATGTTTAAATGGAGCTGTTCACGACTCCCAATTAGTTTTCTGTCTTTATCACTTCAAGAGGGTCTCTCAACTATTCATTTTTTGAATTGCAATAGGGACCGGGAATAATTACTGCCTGGTTCATCAAGTAACATCTGCCACTAAATTTAGTCATTACTCAACCCTAGGTAATATTTCTTCTCTTTAGGCGCGCTCTGATATTTTGTGACTTTACCACGAAGTGGATTAACTAGGACGCGTGATTTTTTTCTTTTCCTGTTAGAGTTGTTTCGCTACAGGTATTCCTTCCAGTTAGTGCTCTGTTGTTGATATTCTGCTGCTTGCCCTTTGATTACATCAATGGGGAGTAAGTACTGTCTGCAAAGCGGGAAGCAATAGCTAGAGCGGACGACGGGCAGTATTTGCTCCCAAAGACTATTCTGGTTACTGTGACGGACATTTTTATTTTAAACGTTTTGACGTAAACGAGCGGTAAAAATTAAACTAATAGAAACTGACCACTTTGGAATTCCCCAGGAAAAACGACCGGAGCGAGGACGCCTGCCGCGGTCCACTTGGGACGCTCGACGGTTTTGCACTCCGTCTCCAAAGTTTGAAGCTCCGCGGAGCGCAACCTCCCCGAGCGGCGACTCGGCCTGTAGCCACCGCCCGCTCTTCTCTCCGGCTCCGCCACCCGTTTTTCCAGAGCAGCCCAAAATCCCGGGGAAGCGAACCCGCGCACAGCAGATACGCCGCGACACCAAACCTCCGGCTGTCCAGCTGCGCCGCCCCCGACCGTCGCTGCTGCGCCAACGGGAGCCTCCGGCCGACGCGGTGCCGAGCGCCCGCGACCCCGTCGGCCGCCGGCTCTGCCAGCGGCGCGGTCCGGCGAAATCCGCGACGCTGCCGAGTCTGCGGCGAGTCCGGGGCGTGTTTTTTTAGCGAAGGAAAATGCCGTTTCAAGTCTCAAGTCCGACCTGCAAGGAAAAAGAAAGCCCGCGTAACAAGGCTAGACCCGTTCCTGTCTGTTGCAGAACTTGTACCAGCGCTACATTCTGGACGGGACCGAATGACAAAGCCGAATGACAGCCTGCAAGAATCCTCCTCTCAGAGCTCTCTGGTTGCAAAGGGACTATTGTAGATCACCAGCAGTTGTAAGACACTGAGACTCCTACTTTTCTCCATCTGCCTCCCTCAACAGAAATAAGTCCCAAAGGACAGAAAACCCCAGGAAAGGGTTGAAACCAAACCGAACCCAAAGCAAAAACCAAAACCAAGGAAAAACCGTCGGGGAAAAGAGCCCCAAAGCATCAGGAACTGTACCAAGCACCTTAAGTAACACTGAAGCGACTCGAACCAAAACAAGTGACAAAGCAGCTCAGGAGAGGTGCCAGGAAAGACAAATGAGTCCACACAGAGCAACGCCCGTGTCCTTCTGAGAGGACTAGGCAGGTGAGAGAAGGCCCTTTGAAGGCCCGTGGTTCTGAGAAGGCCACTTGTCACGCAGATTGATTCTGGTGCCTGGATGGGAAATGGAGGGGACTGAGGGGCACACGAAGGGGAGGGAGGAACTCGGACAGCTTACGGAGATGCCTGCGGTGCAAAGCCAAAAAGACGGCTGCAGGATGGCTCGGCGTCGGTGCCATCGACCCCCCCCAAAAGATGCTGTGACCCCACTTGGGGACGACAGCCTCTGGCCCCGGCGCCCCCGGGGCTGGGCAGAGGCAGCAGCGCTCGGCATAGCTGGTGGCAGGGGGCCCGACGGGGTGGAACGCGTCCCGGCAGGGCCTGGCCAGGCCCAGGAGCACATCTGGTCCTCGCTGAGGGGCTGGAGCCGATGGGGCCCTGAGGAGTACAGGGGTGGCCTGGTGTCCCCGGCCGCAGCTCTTCCCTGCCGCAGCCGCCTGCGCTCCTGTCCGCGCCCGAAGCCCCGTGCCCGCAGAGGCAGCTGGGTCTGGAGCTGCCAGCGCCAGCAGCCCCAGAGCAGAATGAGCTCCCTGAGCAGAGGCCGAGGCTCATATACCCCAGGCCCCGCCCCCGGGCAAGTGGTGGGGATGGGACACAAGGGGGGGCGGTGCCGGGGGGTGGGGGGGGGGGGTGGGGGGGGTGGGCAGCAAGGCACGCCAACGGGAGGGTGGGGCATGGGGCAAAAAAGTCACGCCCGGGGGGGGCGGTGCTGGGGTGGGGTGCAGAATAACAAAGGCAAACCCGGGAAGGGGAGGGGGTGGGGGCCGGGCAGGGCACGGCCACTGTCGGCGAGGCCATGGGGGGGGCGGTGCTGGGGCGAGGTGCAAAGCAGCAAGGCACTCCCACGGGGGGGGGGCGGTGCCGGGGCAGAAAAGGCACACCCGGGGGGGGGGGTCGGGGGGGGGCAAGCAGGGCACGCCTACAGTGGCCAGTGCCGAAGAACGGCAGCAAGGCACGCTCGCGGCGGGGGGGGGAGGCGCCGGGTGGATTTGGGGCCAGGCACACCCACCCTTAGCAAGGCCACCGAGTTGGGGGTGGCATAGGAAAAACCCCACCTGAAGGCAGAGACAGGGGTATGGGGGGGCATAGACAGGTGCAGACGTGGGGCGCATCCTCACGGCTGCTCGATAGTCTCACCTTCAAGTCCTAGGAAGGGAAATGCGGTCACCAACACGCCTCACAAAAAACAAGTTGCCATCCTGCAGGAAGTTCAGAATTCCGGGAAAATCCAGTGCACCTAGAACAAAACAGCACCAAAACTATCAGTTAAAAAAAAAGGCTGTGTGTTTTAAAACCCTCCTGTCACCCCTGAACACCCCGTAGGAAACTGCCGACGTTAAAAAAAAAAAAAAAAAAACAAAAACCAAACCAAAAAAACCCCAAAACCCAAGCTGCATCCCAGGGCGCTCTCTCCTGTGGGTGCCGCTGGACCCTGCCCAGTCCCACAGCTCTCGCCTCGCCCAGAAGGAGCTCCCTGGGCAGAGCCCGGGGCTCATCTACTCCAGGCCCCCCCGCACCGAACCGGCACTTGGGCATCCTGGAGGACTGCGGGCCCATAGAGCGCAAGTTCGGAGGACTGAGGGGCACTTCCGGCATCATGGAGGACCGCGGGGAAGCGGCGGGAGCCTGCCGGAGCCCCGGAGGAGCCGGTGAGTCCCCCGCGAAACGAGTGCCGGCGGCGCCGCCGTCTCGGGGCCGCATCCGCGTCGTTTCTCTCCGGAGCTGCGGCCGGTGCTTGGAGGGGGGCGAGTGTATGGCGCCGCCGTCTTGTGAAGGCTGAGGCTGCCCGCGGCGGGGATGGGGCCGCGCGGGCAGGAGGGGACAGGCCGCCGCCCCGCCGTGCAGAGCTGCGTTCCTTGCGTGTTTCGGCAGGAATCGCTGTTGAATCCGTCTCGCTCTCGAATCCGTCTCGCTCTCCGCGGCTTCCGGGCAGTTTCTCCGCCGGCCCTGCCGGTCCGCGGTTAGGCCGGCGCGGAGCACCGGTGACGGGACCTGCGTGCGTGCGGGCGTGCGTGCGTGCGTGCGTGAGGGGCTCTTGCGAGAAGCGCCTCACAATAAGCAGGCTCAGCTCCGGGGCGGCGCTAGTAAATGGCATGGTCCTCGGGCGCCGTTAATTCGTGCCACGCGTTTGAGCTGGAATTTGAGAGAATAGTCTGTTATTTAAATGGCCCGATTGAAGAGTTGACTGGTACAGAAAGCGGGTGAACGAACGGCTCACAGCCAGCGAGCGCTCCGTGTACCGCTGCTGAAGGGAGCAGGAGCAAAGCGCAGGCACCCGACTGACACAAGAGGAAAAGGTTCATTACCGTTGGAAATCACGGTTTCGGATTGTGAATTAGGACTCTAATGAGGGGTCCGTTCACGACGACCGTTACCCTAAACTGCTCCCAATTGGTATTCTATTTCTGCTTCCCAAGGAGAAAATTTTCATCTGATGGTGCTGCGGGGGTATCTTTAATGCATCAGTTTAAGATGGCTAGTATTGTTAAACGGGCACTCATGATGCCCAGTTAGCGTTCGATCTGTTTCTAAAATGAAATCTAAGGTTTTTGTTCGTCGGATTTAATGGGCGTCGGTTTTTTCTTTTAGCTCTACTTGGAAGGAATTGGTACCCCGTCCCCTCCCCCCCCCCCCCCAACGGCTATGTTTAAGTTTCGGCAGTCGTGACTCCCTGTTGGTTTTCTAATTTTCCTTTTATTTTAAATCTAAATCTTTTAGCGTTATGTTAGTTCACCACCCGCCCGGGAATTCTTTTAGTACCTACGTTTAAACGTAGCCGTTATTGAACGATTCCTTTTTTTATTTCTCTTTATCTAAAAATCTAAAGCTTCGATTACTCTTTTGGTTCTAAGCAGGAGTCACTGTTGCCTCCCAGCTTGCTTACAGCGGTGTGCTCGTTTAAGCGTTAGAGCCTCCCAATTAGTTTCCAGTTCAATTGGTTTAGCAGTGGTTATGTTTAAATGGAGCTGTTCACGACTCCCAATTAGTTTTCTGTCTTTATCACTTCAAGAGGGTCTCTCAACTATTCATTTTTTGAATTGCAATAGGGACCGGGAATAATTACTGCCTGGTTCATCAAGTAACATCTGCCACTAAATTTAGTCATTACTCAACCCTAGGTAATATTTCTTCTCTTTAGGCGCGCTCTGATATTTTGTGACTTTACCACGAAGTGGATTAACTAGGACGCGTGATTTTTTTCTTTTCCTGTTAGAGTTGTTTCGCTACAGGTATTCCTTCCAGTTAGTGCTCTGTTGTTGATATTCTGCTGCTTGCCCTTTGATTACATCAATGGGGAGTAAGTACTGTCTGCAAAGCGGGAAGCAATAGCTAGAGCGGACGACGGGCAGTATTTGCTCCCAAAGACTATTCTGGTTACTGTGACGGACATTTTTATTTTAAACGTTTTGACGTAAACGAGCGGTAAAAATTAAACTAATAGAAACTGACCACTTTGGAATTCCCCAGGAAAAACGACCGGAGCGAGGACGCCTGCCGCGGTCCACTTGGGACGCTCGACGGTTTTGCACTCCCGTCTCCAAAGTTTGAAGCTCCGCGGAGCGCAACCTCCCCGAGCGGCGACTCGGCCTGTAGCCACCGCCCGCTCTTCTCTCCGGCTCCGCCACCCGTTTTTCCAGAGCAGCCCAAAATCCCGGGGAAGCGAACCCGCGCACAGCAGATACGCCGCGACACCAAACCTCCGGCTGTCCAGCTGCGCCGCCCCCGACCGTCGCTGCTGCGCCAACGGGAGCCTCCGGCCGACGCGGTGCCGAGCGCCCGCGACCCCGTCGGCCGCCGGCTCTGCCAGCGGCGCGGTCCGGCGAAATCCGCGACGCTGCCGAGTCTGCGGCGAGTCCGGGGCGTGTTTTTTTAGCGAAGGAAAATGCCGTTTCAAGTCTCAAGTCCGACCTGCAAGGAAAAAGAAAGCCCGCGTAACAAGGCTAGACCCGTTCCTGTCTGTTGCAGAACTTGTACCAGCGCTACATTCTGGACGGGACCGAATGACAAAGCCGAATGACAGCCTGCAAGAATCCTCCTCTCAGAGCTCTCTGGTTGCAAAGGGACTATTGTAGATCACCAGCAGTTGTAAGACACTGAGACTCCTACTTTTCTCCATCTGCCTCCCTCAACAGAAATAAGTCCCAAAGGACAGAAAACCCCAGGAAAGGGTTGAAACCAAACCGAACCCAAAGCAAAAACCAAAACCAAGGAAAAACCGTCGGGGAAAAGAGCCCCAAAGCATCAGGAACTGTACCAAGCACCTTAAGTAACACTGAAGCGACTCGAACCAAAACAAGTGACAAAGCAGCTCAGGAGAGGTGCCAGGAAAGACAAATGAGTCCACACAGAGCAACGCCCGTGTCCTTCTGAGAGGACTAGGCAGGTGAGAGAAGGCCCTTTGAAGGCCCGTGGTTCTGAGAAGGCCACTTGTCACGCAGATTGATTCTGGTGCCTGGATGGGAAATGGAGGGGACTGAGGGGCACACGAAGGGGAGGGAGGAACTCGGACAGCTTACGGAGATGCCTGCGGTGCAAAGCCAAAAAGACGGCTGCAGGATGGCTCGGCGTCGGTGCCATCGACCCCCCCCAAAAGATGCTGTGACCCCACTTGGGGACGACAGCCTCTGGCCCCGGCGCCCCCGGGGCTGGGCAGAGGCAGCAGCGCTCGGCATAGCTGGTGGCAGGGGGCCCGACGGGGTGGAACGCGTCCCGGCAGGGCCTGGCCAGGCCCAGGAGCACATCTGGTCCTCGCTGAGGGGCTGGAGCCGATGGGGCCCTGAGGAGTACAGGGGTGGCCTGGTGTCCCCGGCCGCAGCTCTTCCCTGCCGCAGCCGCCTGCGCTCCTGTCCGCGCCCGAAGCCCCGTGCCCGCAGAGGCAGCTGGGTCTGGAGCTGCCAGCGCCAGCAGCCCCAGAGCAGAATGAGCTCCCTGAGCAGAGGCCGAGGCTCATATACCCCAGGCCCCGCCCCCGGGCAAGTGGTGGGGATGGGACACAAGGGGGGGCGGTGCCGGGGGGTGGGGGGGGGGGGTGGGGGGGGTGGGCAGCAAGGCACGCCAACGGGAGGGTGGGGCATGGGGCAAAAAAGTCACGCCCGGGGGGGGGCGGTGCTGGGGTGGGGTGCAGAATAACAAAGGCAAACCCGGGAAGGGGAGGGGGTGGGGGCCGGGCAGGGCACGGCCACTGTCGGCGAGGCCATGGGGGGGGCGGTGCTGGGGCGAGGTGCAAAGCAGCAAGGCACTCCCACGGGGGGGGGGGCGGTGCCGGGGCAGAAAAGGCACACCCGGGGGGGGGGTCGGGGGGGGGGGCAAGCAGGGCACGCCTACAGTGGCCAGTGCCGAAGAACGGCAGCAAGGCACGCTCGCGGCGGGGGGGGGAGGCGCCGGGTGGATTTGGGGCCAGGCACACCCACCCTTAGCAAGGCCACCGAGTTGGGGGTGGCATGGGAAAAACCCCACCTGAAGGCAGAGACAGGGGTATGGGGGGGCATAGACAGGTGCAGACGTGGGGCGCATCCTCACGGCTGCTCGATAGTCTCACCTTCAAGTCCTAGGAAGGGAAATGCGGTCACCAACACGCCTCACAAAAAACAAGTTGCCATCCTGCAGGAAGTTCAGAATTCCGGGAAAATCCAGTGCACCTAGAACAAAACAGCACCAAAACTATCAGTTAAAAAAAAAGGCTGTGTGTTTTAAAACCCTCCTGTCACCCCTGAACACCCCGTAGGAAACTGCCGACGTTAAAAAAAAAAAAAAAAAAAACAAAAACCAAACCAAAAAAACCCCAAAACCCAAGCTGCATCCCAGGGCGCTCTCTCCTGTGGGTGCCGCTGGACCCTGCCCAGTCCCACAGCTCTCGCCTCGCCCAGAAGGAGCTCCCTGGGCAGAGCCCGGGGCTCATCTACTCCAGGCCCCCCCGCACCGAACCGGCACTTGGGCATCCTGGAGGACTGCGGGCCCATAGAGCGCAAGTTCGGAGGACTGAGGGGCACTTCCGGCATCATGGAGGACCGCGGGGAAGCGGCGGGAGCCTGCCGGAGCCCCGGAGGAGCCGGTGAGTCCCCCGCGAAACGAGTGCCGGCGGCGCCGCCGTCTCGGGGCCGCATCCGCGTCGTTTCTCTCCGGAGCTGCGGCCGGTGCTTGGAGGGGGGCGAGTGTATGGCGCCGCCGTCTTGTGAAGGCTGAGGCTGCCCGCGGCGGGGATGGGGCCGCGCGGGCAGGAGGGGACAGGCCGCCGCCCCGCCGTGCAGAGCTGCGTTCCTTGCGTGTTTCGGCAGGAATCGCTGTTGAATCCGTCTCGCTCTCGAATCCGTCTCGCTCTCCGCGGCTTCCGGGCAGTTTCTCCGCCGGCCCTGCCGGTCCGCGGTTAGGCCGGCGCGGAGCACCGGTGACGGGACCTGCGTGCGTGCGGGCGTGCGTGCGTGCGTGCGTGAGGGGCTCTTGCGAGAAGCGCCTCACAATAAGCAGGCTCAGCTCCGGGGCGGCGCTAGTAAATGGCATGGTCCTCGGGCGCCGTTAATTCGTGCCACGCGTTTGAGCTGGAATTTGAGAGAATAGTCTGTTATTTAAATGGCCCGATTGAAGAGTTGACTGGTACAGAAAGCGGGTGAACGAACGGCTCACAGCCAGCGAGCGCTCCGTGTACCGCTGCTGAAGGGAGCAGGAGCAAAGCGCAGGCACCCGACTGACACAAGAGGAAAAGGTTCATTACCGTTGGAAATCACGGTTTCGGATTGTGAATTAGGACTCTAATGAGGGGTCCGTTCACGACGACCGTTACCCTAAACTGCTCCCAATTGGTATTCTATTTCTGCTTCCCAAGGAGAAAATTTTCATCTGATGGTGCTGCGGGGGTATCTTTAATGCATCAGTTTAAGATGGCTAGTATTGTTAAACGGGCACTCATGATGCCCAGTTAGCGTTCGATCTGTTTCTAAAATGAAATCTAAGGTTTTTGTTCGTCGGATTTAATGGGCGTCGGTTTTTTCTTTTAGCTCTACTTGGAAGGAATTGGTACCCGTCCCCTCCTCCCCCCCCCCAACGGCTATGTTTAAGTTTCGGCAGTCGTGACTCCCTGTTGGTTTTCTAATTTTCCTTTTATTTTAAATCTAAATCTTTTAGCGTTATGTTAGTTCACCACCGCCCGGGAATTCTTTTAGTACCTACGTTTAAACGTAGCCGTTATTGAACGATTCCTTTTTTTATTTCTCTTTATCTAAAAATCTAAAGCTTCGATTACTCTTTTGGTTCTAAGCAGGAGTCACTGTTGCCTCCCAGCTTGCTTACAGCGGTGTGCTCGTTTAAGCGTTAGAGCCTCCCAATTAGTTTCCAGTTCAATTGGTTTAGCAGTGGTTATGTTTAAATGGAGCTGTTCACGACTCCCAATTAGTTTTCTGTCTTTATCACTTCAAGAGGGTCTCTCAACTATTCATTTTTTGAATTGCAATAGGGACCGGGAATAATTACTGCCTGGTTCATCAAGTAACATCTGCCACTAAATTTAGTCATTACTCAACCCTAGGTAATATTTCTTCTCTTTAGGCGCGCTCTGATATTTTGTGACTTTACCACGAAGTGGATTAACTAGGACGCGTGATTTTTTTCTTTTCCTGTTAGAGTTGTTTCGCTACAGGTATTCCTTCCAGTTAGTGCTCTGTTGTTGATATTCTGCTGCTTGCCCTTTGATTACATCAATGGGGAGTAAGTACTGTCTGCAAAGCGGGAAGCAATAGCTAGAGCGGACGACGGGCAGTATTTGCTCCCAAAGACTATTCTGGTTACTGTGACGGACATTTTTATTTTAAACGTTTTGACGTAAACGAGCGGTAAAAATTAAACTAATAGAAACTGACCACTTTGGAATTCCCCAGGAAAAACGACCGGAGCGAGGACGCCTGCCGCGGTCCACTTGGGACGCTCGACGGTTTTGCACTCCGTCTCCAAAGTTTGAAGCTCCGCGGAGCGCAACCTCCCCGAGCGGCGACTCGGCCTGTAGCCACCGCCCGCTCTTCTCTCCGGCTCCGCCACCCGTTTTTCCAGAGCAGCCCAAAATCCCGGGGAAGCGAACCCGCGCACAGCAGATACGCCGCGACACCAAACCTCCGGCTGTCCAGCTGCGCCGCCCCCGACCGTCGCTGCTGCGCCAACGGGAGCCTCCGGCCGACGCGGTGCCGAGCGCCCGCGACCCCGTCGGCCGCCGGCTCTGCCAGCGGCGCGGTCCGGCGAAATCCGCGACGCTGCCGAGTCTGCGGCGAGTCCGGGGCGTGTTTTTTTAGCGAAGGAAAATGCCGTTTCAAGTCTCAAGTCCGACCTGCAAGGAAAAAGAAAGCCCGCGTAACAAGGCTAGACCCGTTCCTGTCTGTTGCAGAACTTGTACCAGCGCTACATTCTGGACGGGACCGAATGACAAAGCCGAATGACAGCCTGCAAGAATCCTCCTCTCAGAGCTCTCTGGTTGCAAAGGGACTATTGTAGATCACCAGCAGTTGTAAGACACTGAGACTCCTACTTTTCTCCATCTGCCTCCCTCAACAGAAATAAGTCCCAAAGGACAGAAAACCCCAGGAAAGGGTTGAAACCAAACCGAACCCAAAGCAAAAACCAAAACCAAGGAAAAACCGTCGGGGAAAAGAGCCCCAAAGCATCAGGAACTGTACCAAGCACCTTAAGTAACACTGAAGCGACTCGAACCAAAACAAGTGACAAAGCAGCTCAGGAGAGGTGCCAGGAAAGACAAATGAGTCCACACAGAGCAACGCCCGTGTCCTTCTGAGAGGACTAGGCAGGTGAGAGAAGGCCCTTTGAAGGCCCGTGGTTCTGAGAAGGCCACTTGTCACGCAGATTGATTCTGGTGCCTGGATGGGAAATGGAGGGGACTGAGGGGCACACGAAGGGGAGGGAGGAACTCGGACAGCTTACGGAGATGCCTGCGGTGCAAAGCCAAAAAGACGGCTGCAGGATGGCTCGGCGTCGGTGCCATCGACCCCCCCCAAAAGATGCTGTGACCCCACTTGGGGACGACAGCCTCTGGCCCCGGCGCCCCCGGGGCTGGGCAGAGGCAGCAGCGCTCGGCATAGCTGGTGGCAGGGGGCCCGACGGGGTGGAACGCGTCCCGGCAGGGCCTGGCCAGGCCCAGGAGCACATCTGGTCCTCGCTGAGGGGCTGGAGCCGATGGGGCCCTGAGGAGTACAGGGGTGGCCTGGTGTCCCCGGCCGCAGCTCTTCCCTGCCGCAGCCGCCTGCGCTCCTGTCCGCGCCCGAAGCCCCGTGCCCGCAGAGGCAGCTGGGTCTGGAGCTGCCAGCGCCAGCAGCCCCAGAGCAGAATGAGCTCCCTGAGCAGAGGCCGAGGCTCATATACCCCAGGCCCCGCCCCCGGGCAAGTGGTGGGGATGGGACACAAGGGGGGGCGGTGCCGGGGGGTGGGGGGGGGGGGTGGGGGGGGTGGGCAGCAAGGCACGCCAACGGGAGGGTGGGGCATGGGGCAAAAAAGTCACGCCCGGGGGGGGGGGCGGTGCTGGGGTGGGGTGCAGAATAACAAAGGCAAACCCGGGAAGGGGAGGGGGTGGGGGCCGGGCAGGGCACGGCCACTGTCGGCGAGGCCATGGGGGGGGCGGTGCTGGGGCGAGGTGCAAAGCAGCAAGGCACTCCCACGGGGGGGGGGGGCGGTGCCGGGGCAGAAAAGGCACACCCGGGGGGGGGGTCGGGGGGGGGGCAAGCAGGGCACGCCTACAGTGGCCAGTGCCGAAGAACGGCAGCAAGGCACGCTCGCGGCGGGGGGGGGAGGCGCCGGGTGGATTTGGGGCCAGGCACACCCACCCTTAGCAAGGCCACCGAGTTGGGGGTGGCATGGGAAAAACCCCACCTGAAGGCAGAGACAGGGGTATGGGGGGGCATAGACAGGTGCAGACGTGGGGCGCATCCTCACGGCTGCTCGATAGTCTCACCTTCAAGTCCTAGGAAGGGAAATGCGGTCACCAACACGCCTCACAAAAAACAAGTTGCCATCCTGCAGGAAGTTCAGAATTCCGGGAAAATCCAGTGCACCTAGAACAAAACAGCACCAAAACTATCAGTTAAAAAAAAAGGCTGTGTGTTTTAAAACCCTCCTGTCACCCCTGAACACCCCGTAGGAAACTGCCGACGTTAAAAAAAAAAAAAAAAAAAAACCAAACCAAAAAAACCCCAAAACCCAAGCTGCATCCCAGGGCGCTCTCTCCTGTGGGTGCCGCTGGACCCTGCCCAGTCCCACAGCTCTCGCCTCGCCCAGAAGGAGCTCCCTGGGCAGAGCCCGGGGCTCATCTACTCCAGGCCCCCCCGCACCGAACCGGCACTTGGGCATCCTGGAGGACTGCGGGCCCATAGAGCGCAAGTTCGGAGGACTGAGGGGCACTTCCGGCATCATGGAGGACCGCGGGGAAGCGGCGGGAGCCTGCCGGAGCCCCGGAGGAGCCGGTGAGTCCCCCGCGAAACGAGTGCCGGCGGCGCCGCCGTCTCGGGGCCGCATCCGCGTCGTTTCTCTCCGGAGCTGCGGCCGGTGCTTGGAGGGGGGCGAGTGTATGGCGCCGCCGTCTTGTGAAGGCTGAGGCTGCCCGCGGCGGGGATGGGGCCGCGCGGGCAGGAGGGGACAGGCCGCCGCCCCGCCGTGCAGAGCTGCGTTCCTTGCGTGTTTCGGCAGGAATCGCTGTTGAATCCGTCTCGCTCTCGAATCCGTCTCGCTCTCCGCGGCTTCCGGGCAGTTTCTCCGCCGGCCCTGCCGGTCCGCGGTTAGGCCGGCGCGGAGCACCGGTGACGGGACCTGCGTGCGTGCGTGCGTGCGTGCGTGCGTGCGTGAGGGGCTCTTGCGAGAAGCGCCTCACAATAAGCAGGCTCAGCTCCGGGGCGGCGCTAGTAAATGGCATGGTCCTCGGGCGCCGTTAATTCGTGCCACGCGTTTGAGCTGGAATTTGAGAGAATAATCTGTTATTTAAATGGCCCGATTGAAGAGTTGACTGGTACAGAAAGCGGGTGAACGAACGGCTCACAGCCAGCGAGCGCTCCGTGTACCGCTGCTGAAGGGAGCAGGAGCAAAGCGCAGGCACCCGACTGACACAAGAGGAAAAGGTTCATTACCGTTGGAAATCACGGTTTCGGATTGTGAATTAGGACTCTAATGAGGGGTCCGTTCACGACGACCGTTACCCTAAACTGCTCCCAATTGGTATTCTATTTCTGCTTCCCAAGGAGAAAATTTTCATCTGATGGTGCTGCGGGGGTATCTTTAATGCATCAGTTTAAGATGGCTAGTATTGTTAAACGGGCATTCATGATGCCCAGTTAGCGTTCGATCTGTTTCTAAAATGAAATCTAAGGTTTTTGTTCGTCGGATTTAATGGGCGTCGGTTTTTTCTTTTAGCTCTACTTGGAAGGAATTGGTACCCGTCCCCTCCTCCCCCCCCCCCAACGGCTATGTTTAAGTTTCGGCAGTCGTGACTCCCTGTTGGTTTTCTAATTTTCCTTTTATTTTAAATCTAAATCTTTTAGCGTTATGTTAGTTCACCACCGCCCGGGAATTCTTTTAGTACCTACGTTTAAACGTAGCCGTTATTGAACGATTCCTTTTTTTATTTCTCTTTATCTAAAAATCTAAAGCTTCGATTACTCTTTTGGTTCTAAGCAGGAGTCACTGTTGCCTCCCAGCTTGCTTACAGCGGTGTGCTCGTTTAAGCGTTAGAGCCTCCCAATTAGTTTCCAGTTCAATTGGTTTAGCAGTGGTTATGTTTAAATGGAGCTGTTCACGACTCCCAATTAGTTTTCTGTCTTTATCACTTCAAGAGGGTCTCTCAACTATTCATTTTTTGAATTGCAATAGGGACCGGGAATAATTACTGCCTGGTTCATCAAGTAACATCTGCCACTAAATTTAGTCATTACTCAACCCTAGGTAATATTTCTTCTCTTTAGGCGCGCTCTGATATTTTGTGACTTTACCACGAAGTGGATTAACTAGGACGCGTGATTTTTTTCTTTTCCTGTTAGAGTTGTTTCGCTACAGGTATTCCTTCCAGTTAGTGCTCTGTTGTTGCTATTCTGCTGCTTGCCCTTTGATTACATCAATGGGGAGTAAGTACTGTCTGCAAAGCGGGAAGCAATAGCTAGAGCGGACGACGGGCAGTATTTGCTCCCAAAGACTATTCTGGTTACTGTGACGGACATTTTTATTTTAAACGTTTTGACGTAAACGAGCGGTAAAAATTAAACTAATAGAAACTGACCACTTTGGAATTCCCCAGGAAAAACGACCGGAGCGAGGACGCCTGCCGCGGTCCACTTGGGACGCTCGACGGTTTTGCACTCCGTCTCCAAAGTTTGAAGCTCCGCGGAGCGCAACCTCCCCGAGCGGCGACTCGGCCTGTAGCCACCGCCCGCTCTTCTCTCCGGCTCCGCCACCCGTTTTTCCAGAGCAGCCCAAAATCCCGGGGAAGCGAACCCGCGCACAGCAGATACGCCGCGACACCAAACCTCCGGCTGTCCAGCTGCGCCGCCCCCGACCGTCGCTGCTGCGCCAACGGGAGCCTCCGGCCGACGCGGTGCCGAGCGCCCGCGACCCCGTCGGCCGCCGGCTCTGCCAGCGGCGCGGTCCGGCGAAATCCGCGACGCTGCCGAGTCTGCGGCGAGTCCGGGGCGTGTTTTTTTAGCGAAGGAAAATGCCGTTTCAAGTCTCAAGTCCGACCTGCAAGGAAAAAGAAAGCCCGCGTAACAAGGCTAGACCCGTTCCTGTCTGTTGCAGAACTTGTACCAGCGCTACATTCTGGACGGGACCGAATGACAAAGCCGAATGACAGCCTGCAAGAATCCTCCTCTCAGAGCTCTCTGGTTGCAAAGGGACTATTGTAGATCACCAGCAGTTGTAAGACACTGAGACTCCTACTTTTCTCCATCTGCCTCCCTCAACAGAAATAAGTCCCAAAGGACAGAAAACCCCAGGAAAGGGTTGAAACCAAACCGAACCCAAAGCAAAAACCAAAACCAAGGAAAAACCGTCGGGGAAAAGAGCCCCAAAGCATCAGGAACTGTACCAAGCACCTTAAGTAACACTGAAGCGACTCGAACCAAAACAAGTGACAAAGCAGCTCAGGAGAGGTGCCAGGAAAGACAAATGAGTCCACACAGAGCAACGCCCGTGTCCTTCTGAGAGGACTAGGCAGGTGAGAGAAGGCCCTTTGAAGGCCCGTGGTTCTGAGAAGGCCACTTGTCACGCAGATTGATTCTGGTGCCTGGATGGGAAATGGAGGGGACTGAGGGGCACACGAAGGGGAGGGAGGAACTCGGACAGCTTACGGAGATGCCTGCGGTGCAAAGCCAAAAAGACGGCTGCAGGATGGCTCGGCGTCGGTGCCATCGACCCCCCCCAAAAGATGCTGTGACCCCACTTGGGGACGACAGCCTCTGGCCCCGGCGCCCCCGGGGCTGGGCAGAGGCAGCAGCGCTCGGCATAGCTGGTGGCAGGGGGCCCGACGGGGTGGAACGCGTCCCGGCAGGGCCTGGCCAGGCCCAGGAGCACATCTGGTCCTCGCTGAGGGGCTGGAGCCGATGGGGCCCTGAGGAGTACAGGGGTGGCCTGGTGTCCCCGGCCGCAGCTCTTCCCTGCCGCAGCCGCCTGCGCTCCTGTCCGCGCCCGAAGCCCCGTGCCCGCAGAGGCAGCTGGGTCTGGAGCTGCCAGCGCCAGCAGCCCCAGAGCAGAATGAGCTCCCTGAGCAGAGGCCGAGGCTCATATACCCCAGGCCCCGCCCCCGGGCAAGTGGTGGGGATGGGACACAAGGGGGGGCGGTGCCGGGGGGGGGGGGGGTGGGTGGGGGGGGTGGGCAGCAAGGCACGCCAACGGGAGGGTGGGGCATGGGGCAAAAAAGTCACGCCCGGGGGGGGGGGCGGTGCTGGGGTGGGGTGCAGAATAACAAAGGCAAACCCGGGAAGGGGAGGGGGTGGGGGCCGGGCAGGGCACGGCCACTGTCGGCGAGGCCATGGGGGGGGCGGTGCTGGGGCGAGGTGCAAAGCAGCAAGGCACTCCCACGGGGGGGGGGCGGTGCCGGGGCAGAAAAGGCACACCCGGGGGGGGGGTCGGGGGGGGGGCAAGCAGGGCACGCCTACAGTGGCCAGTGCCGAAGAACGGCAGCAAGGCACGCTCGCGGCGGGGGGGGGAGGCGCCGGGTGGATTTGGGGCCAGGCACACCCACCCTTAGCAAGGCCACCGAGTTGGGGGTGGCATGGGAAAAACCCCACCTGAAGGCAGAGACAGGGGTATGGGGGGGCATAGACAGGTGCAGACGTGGGGCGCATCCTCACGGCTGCTCGATAGTCTCACCTTCAAGTCCTAGGAAGGGAAATGCGGTCACCAACACGCCTCACAAAAAACAAGTTGCCATCCTGCAGGAAGTTCAGAATTCCGGGAAAATCCAGTGCACCTAGAACAAAACAGCACCAAAACTATCAGTTAAAAAAAAAGGCTGTGTGTTTTAAAACCCTCCTGTCACCCCTGAACACCCCCTAGGAAACTGCTGACATAAAAACAAGAAAAAAAAAAAGCCCAAGCTTCATCCCAGGGCACTTTCTACTGTGGGTGCTGCTGGACCCTGCCTAGTCCCAGAGTTCTTGCCTCGCACATAAGAAGGAGCTTCCTGGGAGAGCTCGGGGCTCATCTACCCCAGGCCCCAACCACCACCCTTCCCACAATCATAGGCAACTGGGTAAACTGAGACACGGAGAGAGGGAACCTAGAAATGCCAGTTTCACAAGCAATGAGGAAGAATGAAATCAGAGCTGGTGGGGTGCCAGAAAGGAAACGACATAGAAAGGAAAGGTAGAAGGTGACACTTTACAGGGCAATGCTAGCAAAAGAGCAAAAAGCTTTGGGGAACTAGACAGCCTGAAAGGCAGACAGAGGCAGGGACAGGCAAGGAGGCAGGCAGAGATCCAGAGAACCGGGGCAGGGATGGCCCTGGACACACACGAGGGGACACGTGGCTCCTGGTGCCAACGGCAGACCTTCACCGCCCCGAGGCTTTTCTCTCTGTCTCTGCCCCTTCCTCCTCCACAGTGCCAGCTGCCTGACCTTAGGAGCAGGCGGTGGGTGACTCAATGCACTTCTCTCACGAGGTTTCCTGGACATGCAGCAGCTCACACGTGTGCAGCCAACAGAGGAGCCAAGGTCCTGGTGCTGTGTTATGGTGGCATTCTCTGTTGTGGATGGGTGGGAGGGATCATTCCTTGCCACAGGGACCAGCTGGAGACAGTTGCCTGTGGAAGCCCCTTGGTTTGACTCCTCAGCCAGCTCCTGCAGGCAGGCATGCCCAGGCAGCCCCCTTCATAGCCCAAAGTAGGGCCAGCCCCATCATTAGCCTCACTGGCCACACCTGCCCCAGCTGGAGCCCATCAGGAACAGGGGCCTGGGCAAAGCCCCACAGCACATGGCCCCCTCCCCCGCACCTGCCCACAGCCACGAGCTCTGCACCCAGGGGCTTGAATACCATCCAGGGGCACAGAGGAGGCAGGAAAAGTTTACTCACCTCTGCCCAGAACAAATCCTGGCACTTAGGTGGCTACAAGGCTCAGTGTGCAAACACAGCAAACGCAGCAGGAGAGAAGGGAAAAAGCAGGAGGAAGGTAGAGAAGAGGTGGGGGACAGGCAGCCAGTAAACAGGATGCTGCAAACAGGAGAGGGACAGGGAGCAGGACAGTAGCATAGAGAGAGGAGTACTGGGACACTGAGCGAAAAACTCAGGGAGAGATGGAGGAATACATAAGAGCGAGGAGGAGCAGGAGAGAGAGGCCAAAGGGAGCAGCAGGACCACAAGGCAGGGACAAGACAAGGGACAGCGAAATATTGTAAAGCAATAGGGGAAAAGAAACAGAGGCAAGAACTAACACATAGGGTCAGGAAGACAAAAAGAGGGAGCCTTACAAAGACAATGTAAAAAGTGACACCATTTCCACCCCCATCTTGACTTCCACATTTTCCCTGACTTCGCACCCCATCTCAGCCTCCACTTTCTTCCAGCCCTGCCTCTCCCCCTGGCTTGAGGGGAAGCCCCAGTGCAATCAGGAAGGTGTTAGGCTGTCCATCAGGCTCCCACAGCAAAGGGGCCAGGACAGAAAGCCATTGCTGGCCCTCCCCATCCCTGGGCAGCCCTTTCCCAGGCAGCAGAAGGAGCGGCAGGCAGGGCAGCAGAGGTGGACCGGGACACACACAGGAGAACGTGTGACTCACCCCAGCTCCTGGCACCAGCTCAGATCTTCAGCACCCCAACACTTTTCTCTCAACTCCCCTCCACTGCCAGGCTGGCCAGCAGCTCACACACACAGCCGATGCAGGCACCAAGCTGCCAGCAACGTGTGCTGGTGGTCTGCTCCATCATGGACAGCTCAGGGGGATCCTTCCTTACCACAGGGACCAGCCATTCCATTCTGGAGGTACCTCCAGCTACCTCCTCAGCCAGTTCCCCTTTATCAGCTCCCTCAGGCAGCCCCTTTATAGCCCACAGGAGGGCCGGCCCTGTTATTAGCCCCACTGGCCACACCTGGAGCCCATCAGGAACAGGGGCCACAGGCAAGAACAAGCACCCAGGGACAAGGAGCTCTGAAGAGGGAGATGTAGGAAGAAAATGTAAAAAGCAATACTGCTTTTCCACTCTCCCACCCACCCCTGCCCTTGGGAAAGCCTGATGGAAACCATGAGACTTCAGGGTGTCCCTGCTGGGTGCCCCTCATTCCCCCTGATATCTACTGGTGATGGCATTTTGGGCCCAAGGAAGTGCCAGAGTGATGTTTGGAATGCAAACAGTTTATTTAAAACAGTTTGCGTCTGGAGCAGCAGTTCTTGTAGTGGTGGGGGCAAGGCAGGTGCATGGAGCAGGGACAAGGGGGGGACACAAAACATGGTAATGGGAGGCAGGTGCAAGGCACACCCATGGGGGGGGGGGGGGGGGAGGAAGGCAGGTGCACAGGGGGAGGATAGGGTGTGAGCTATGCACACCCATAAAGTGGGTACAAAAATCTGTCAGGGATAACCTGATTGAGGAAGATGAAGTTGACCTTGACAGCATTCCAGTATACCCTTGAAAAGACGGAAGAAGTGGATGAAGAATGTTGTAAACAAGTTTGAGGAAGTTATAAGAGACTGAGCAAGAAGAGACTGAGCAAGTAATACCACAGAGCAGAAACTTGGCAAGAGAACAGTAGGTACAGTGAGAAATACAGTAGGAGCTCCAGCCAATCATTATGTGAATGGAGGTGAATGGACAAAGCTATTGAGCGAATCATTTTAGCAGCCTTAGTGCATGAACAGGTGGACAGATAAGAAAGGTTATAAAAGGGTACGCTTTTTCTGCTGCACCATCTCAGCCATCTTGGTTTTTGCAACTTAATAAAGAGTGCCTTCTTACATATACTCTTGTCGTTGTCCATCCCTACCGTGAAAAAAAGCAGGCAAGGCAGGCCCATGGGAGGCAGGGACATGACAAGTAGGGCCAGGCACACACACGGGAGTCAAGGCCACAAAGATCGGGGTGGCATGGGAAAAACCCCACCTGAAGGCAGAGACAGGGGTATGGGGGGGCATAGACAGGTGCAGATGTGGTGCACATCCTCATGCTACTCGATAATCTCACCTTCAGTCCTAGGAAAGGAAATGGGATCACAAACCCTTGTCACAAGAAACAAGTTGCCATCCTGCAGGAAGTTCAGAATTCCAGGAAAATCCAGTGCACCTATGTCTTGGTTTGAAAGACAGGTGTCTGTGGAGGAAGGCAGGAGCCTCCCTTGAAATGGAAAGTGCAACCCCCTTCCCTCCAAACTATTATAATTTTGAAATTAACGGGCGTTCAGGCAAAGATATGGGGAATAGGAATAACAGTTCTTTACTAATATATATATATATAACACACCGCAGGGAAAAACCAAACAACCCACTGGTTTACACTGACAGAGTCAGGAATACAACCTGACACCCTGTTAGGGTGGCAGTAGCAGTCCGATAAGATGCTGGCTGCAGTCCTCCTGAAGCGATGGATGTAGTTCTGTGGAAGCAGCAATCAGGTAAAAGAGTCTGGTCTTCCTCCGAAGGTCCAGTGGTAGGTAGGTAGCTCTTGTCCTCTGGAACTCCAGTGGGGGGAAAAGCTCCTCTGGGAATCCACTGGAAGAAGGCTGCTAGGGTGTTCAAAATCTCCGTTTTTATTTGGCATGGACTGCTTGGCTCCTTCCCCCCCGCCCCCCCCCCCCCCGGGCGGAGCATCTCACAATGGGATGGGGAGTCGTGAGGCAGTTCCTTGATGGGCCATTAACAGGAGATAGTCCAGGAGCGAGTTATCGATGAGTCAGGCGATAAGGCATTGTTGTGCCCAGTAACAGGAGATAGTCCGGGGGGGGGGAGGCAGAGAGCACCGCCCCACCTGGTCTCAACAGCTCCTGAAGATGGTAATAGAATATTTTTTTCTTTTGGCACATTTTACACTGTAACCCAGGACAACCTAGAACAAAACCACAGCAAAACTGTCAGTTAAAAAAGCTGTGTGTTTTAGAACCCTCTCATCACCCCTTAACACTCCGTGTGAAACTGCTGACAAATAATAAAAAAAAAAGCCCAAGCTGCATCCCAGGGCTCTCTGTACTGTGGGTGCTGCTGGAGCTTGCCCAATCCCACAGCTCTCACCTCGCACAGAAGGAGCTCCCTGGGCAGAGCCCGGGACTCATCTACCCCAGGCCCCGCCCACTGCCTTTCCAAACATCCCCCGGGGAAGGGGCCGCCGCGGGGCACAAAGGTGAGAGCGTCCGGTGCGTAGCCCACTCACTGTAGGCGGTAGCAGGAGAGAGCGCGGCAGCGCGCACCCGGAGCTGCAGTACCGTCTTTTGGTCACAGGGTGGCAGCAGGGTGCGCGGCAGCGCCGCCGGGGCTGCATAACCGCTTTTTGGTCATAGGGTGGCAGCAGGGAGGGCGGAAAGCTCCGCTGGGCCTGCAGTACCGACTTTCGATCACAGGGTGGCAGCAGGGAGCGCGGCAGCGCCTTCGGGGCTGCAGTACTGCTTTTCGGTCACAGGGTGGCAGCAGGGAGTGCGGCAGCGCCTTCGGGACTGCAGTACTGCTTTTCGGTCACAGGGTGGCAGCAGGGAGTGCGGCAGCGCCTTCGGGACTGCAGTACTGCTTTTCGGTCACAGGGTGGCAGCAGGGAGTGCGGCAGCGCCTTCGGGACTGCAGTACTGCTTTTCGGTCACAGGGTGGCAGCAGGGAGTGCGGCAGCGCCTTCGGGACTGCAGTACTGCTTTTCGGTCACAGGGTGGCAGCAGAGCGCCACAAATCGGTGTCACCGCACACGCGCGTGTACCACGCCCCAGTACCCAACCCTAGTCAAATCGTGGTAGCAGAGCGCGCCGCAGGGGGCCGCCAGCGCGCATGCGCGTACCCCGGCCTGCAGTACCGCACACCCCCCACGCGCAGGCAGCACAAAGCGCCGTTTCACGCAGCACCCCCGTGCGGTCACAGCGGCGCAGCAGCACCTGCGTCTTTCTCTGACACTGGGGGTACAGGGGGACCCGGAGAGGGGTGGGGGATGACCGACACCAACGACTCTCCCCGGCATAACCCACAGACGAGCACTCACCTGCCACAGCCCACGAGACAGAATCCATGCTCGATGCCTGCCCCCGCCAGATCATCGACACCGGCTGCCGCACAAGCAGAGGGGTGGGGGGGCGTCCGCCAAAGGACGGTGCCGTGGCTCTTGCTCGCACTCGGCTCTGCCACGTTCCCCGTCCCGGACCACGCCCGGACGGGCTCCCCAGAGCAACAACTGCCCCTTTCCCCACCGGACAGCCGTGGCAGAAAGCTTGGACAGAGACAGAGCTGGCCCCGTGGGGCGAGAGCACTGAGCCACCGGCAGGCAAACCTGGGGGGGGGGGGGGGGAGCTGCTGCGCAGCACCGGACACTCACAGCAAGACATCGGGAAACAAAAGGCCCCAGCCATAGTTCAGCACATTAGAAGAACAACACAGAAGCAAGGAGAGGAATTCAATAGAACGAGGGACAGGAGAGCAGTCGAACTGAAGGAGACCAGCCCGAAATACAGACACATCCTCTACAAACCAGAGTGATTTGAATACTTAACACTCCATAGAAAGACAAACAGATACGATTTCCAACCCCTTCTTAGCAGAAAAGCAACTGCTCTTGCTCGTGTTTGATGCCCTTCCTTAAAGCGCTGCTGCAGAACAAGGCTGTACACCCCCATCTAGATCTATGCTTACACCTGTCTCCAAAATACACAGTTGTTATTTGACTCTGCTCCTGCCCCACCTTGTTCTATCATGTCACATGATTAGAAACCAAGTACTTCAGAGCGCTCTGTCAAAACACAGGGAAGAAACTCAGTAACATGCAGCTGCCTCTGGCTTGGAAAGAGTTAGAGAAACCGCTGACCGCTTAAGTACACCTCATACATTACATGCTGTACTGATTCGGCAGCGAGTTTAAACCGCGTTAGTCATTCTGCCAATTATACAATTTTAACTTTCTCTAGAGTTTCATATATGACAGGAAAAGATCAGTGAAATAATAGATCCCCCACATGGTTTTACTCATTAAAAAGAAAAAAAAAAAAGAAATTCAAATCCCCAGGGCTGCAACAGGTAAGGCCACCGAACAGGACTGGCAGATGCGCTAAGGCTTCTGGCTGTACCAAAGCACGCAGAGGAACATTTTTTAATCGTATCTCGACCGTTGCAACCAAGAATGTAAAGACCAGTGACGCCATCCACTTTTGGAACACCTGCTATGCTTCAGTCTTTGGAAACAAATTGACTTTGCTGTTGTTTTGTTTTTCAAAAGAGGGCAAAAAGTCTCACTGCTCATGACTTCTACAGCCAAGCACACAGAGTCCGACAGGCAGTTCGTACAACGCAATTTCTTTGAAGGAGAAAGATTTCCATTCCGGGAAAATCCCTTTTCCAACTGAAATCAAAGTTACGCACTGCAGGACAACGGTCCCTGGTCCCTCAGCTTCGCTTCCAGCGGGCTGGGGATCCGCGTCCATCCTCAGCAGAAACCACATCAACTAACCTGATTACTCCTGCAGTTGCCACGTTCCTCCTCATCGCCTACAGAAAAAAAAAAAAAAAAAAAAACCCCCCACACACTGCTGACAGTGGTAGTTGTCACACGGGTCACCACAGACCTCCTCGAAACACCCTCCTCCTCAAAAGGAACGTGGTCTTCCGCTCAACTGCTCCGCACCGATTCCCGTGTTGGACGCTGCAGCTGTCATCGCTTGTGGCCCCCCTAAGGTAGCAACAGACAGAGAAATACCGTCACGCTTGGGAGAAATCACCAGCCCCACGCTCCTCCTTGCTGCTCCTTAGCTCACCACCTCAAAAGCTCACCCAACTCCAAAGGCAGCTGCGTAACACCTGCACAACCGCACAGAAACGCTTGACCGAGCTGCCGCAGGATGCTCCGCTCTTGGACGCCGGCCCGGCTGACAACCGCCTCGCCTCCTCAGGCCGCTGGTCGGCGCGCAGCTTCGCCCCTCCGAGGCTACGTGCGTGACCTGCGAAAGCCAAAACAAAAGGCACGTGCTGAGATACCGCCCGAAACCACAGCCTGCCCGTGCCCATTCCCCTCTCCTCCTCCTCTACCTCGGCCGCCCACCCACCCTACCTCTGCCAGCTGCCGCATTGAGGCTCCGGTACCACCTGTAAAACACAACCCATAAGGGATGCTTATAAACTTCACAAACGACACAACGCCTGAAAAGTAACTTCTCTGCTGCAGCCCACCAGTCCCAGCTCACCTCGCCCCAGCCACCCGCAGTGCCGATACCCTGCTTCGCTCGCTACTTCGTGCCTTTGGAATACAACAAACCTACCAAGACCTGTCAGCTGCTCACACAGCCATCGGCCGCATCTGCCCGCTGACACTGCGTGCCAACCCACCTTCTTATGGCCGCTCCCCCGCCCCTCCTCTAACCCTTTGGTGCACGGCTCGTCTCACTGCATCTGAAAACGGCATCGAACGAGTCACCCGGCTGCGGAGCAACAGCTTAACGGTTCCGGAGATCTCCTTTCCATGTAGGAATACCCTCTAGACTCCAACAACAGCCAGCCAGCCATCACAGAAAACCAAAGCCAAAGCAACACCTGGCCCTACGCGTACGACCCTTAGCACCTTCCACCCCGGAAGTCAAATGCCACGGCCCCTGACGAAAAGATACGGCCGCGGCCGCAACCGCAACGGTGGACGCGCGAGAAGCCGGGCCCCAAGACCCAACATCCACAGGATGCGGAGAAGTCGTCGTCCCAGAAGAGGGCTCCGTGAGAACAGACCGCTCGACAGCGGATACCCCAGCGCATCCTGGACCACTCGTCACCTTCTCGGACACGAGACGTGCTGGACAGATCTGTGTGTGGAGCTTCTCGCGCGAGACTGGGAGCGCTCGGTCGGCGGTACCCCGGTGAGTCGAGGAGCACGAGACCCTCGGTGCGGCTACCGATGCGCCCGCCTACCGCAAAAGAATAAACCTCCGGAGCATCGAGACCTCATTAATGTGCAGTATAGCACACACGGAACAAGCACCACCGACCGCCTCCTTACCACTGAACCCCTCAAGGAATCACAGCGGCGGTCAGCTGACGGAAAAACCACGGTGGCTGAAAGATCTAACACAGGCACCTTACAACCACAGAAACCGGTGCTAAACACACAACAGGTGAAAAACTACACGGAAACGTAACTGCTGTGACCGGCACTACGACACGTCTCATCAGGCGCGTCATGAAAAAGTCAGAAACGGAGTCATGGGAAGGCTCGCGTGCCCGGGCCTACGACAGAAGACAGACCCCGGCTAGAGACTGTTACCAGCGCAAAGAACGCAGACCCTCTTCTCTGAGAAGTTCTGGGGAAGATGCCTTCTCGAGAAACTCTCAAGCTCCGTATACAGGCGAGTACAAGATGCTCACCCTAACCCTCGCTGGACAATCTCACCATCAGTCCTATTAAGAGAGAAAAAAGAGCATAGATCAAGACATCAGCAACTTACACAGCACACAGTAAAAACGGTGGGGAAAAAAAACAAGGTTCCATCTCCCATAGTCAGGAATTCCAGAAAAATGCAATGCATCTAAAATTTATAAAAAAAAAAATGGCAGGCTATTAAACCATTTTGCCACCCCCAAACCCTCATCGGAAAACCGCCAGCCTGAAACAACAAAAACAACTGCATAAAAGGGTACTTCCTACTATGCCTACAGCCGAACCTCGGCCGGTCTCGAAACTCTTCCCTCACACCGACGCCTCCGCTTCTTGCCGTGAGCAAACCCCCGACGCCCGCGCAGCCCAGCCGGCTCCAAGAGCTGCCGCCAGCGACCGGACCAGCGGAGCGCCCGCACCGCAGCAGCCCCGGAGCAGAACGGGCTCCCTGTGCAGAGGCCAGGGCTCGTACACCCGGGGCCCTGCTCACCACCCTTCCTGCAATCCCCTGGGAAAGGGGCTGGGGCGACCCCCAGCAGACACAAGGGCGGCCGGAGGAGCAGCGGGGAGTTTCCTCACCTGCCTCCGTGTCATGGGGTACAAAGCACTGAGCAAAGACAGCGACCCGTACCGCAAAGGCCGACACCTGCTCTTCTACTGCAGGTATCTGCGGCACCAGCAACGTGACCGGGCAGGGAATTAAACTAACGGAACCGCTTTAACTGGGAGAATAAGGACACAAACCTGAGCCAGGTGCAGTCAGCAACATCCCCGGGGAGGAACCGGCAACCGAGTCCTCAGCGCTGCCCCTGGGAGACACAAAGAACGGCCAACTGTTGTCCACAGCGACGGCCACCCCTTTCCCCAGGCAGGAACCCCTCCTTCTGCAGGAGCTCCTGGGGACGCCCCCTCCTGCCCCAGACCATTGCCAACGGCACCCATGCTTATGGGGCAATAAAGCACGTTCGCGGGTCAGCTTGCTGCTGCGAGGGCAGGGTCTGGGGTGGTCAGGGGCTACGGGACAGGTGCTGGAGCTGTGGGCAGCTGCATGGGGCGCGCAGGCCGGAGCACTTTTCCAGGGGGTGGGAAGGCCTCCAGGTGCCCGGAGGCAGCCATCTGCCCCTCTTCCTCCTTCCTCTCCACCAGCTCACAAAACCCCTGCGAGCTGCCCTGACGGGGCCCGACGTCTGCTGTCGGCACTCTCGGGCAGGCGTGCCCTAGCAGCACCATCCCCTGGGGCTGCGGCCCCATGACACAGAGCGGCCATCGCCATCAGCCTCGCTGGCTCCCTCCGGGGCTCCTCCGGCACCAGCCCGCAGCTGCAGCCATGGCCCCTTACCCCCGCTGTGTACCTGCTCCCCTGGACTCTCTGACCGCTGCTCAGCAAGTACAAAGGAGACAGAGCGAGGGTTTATTTGCAAACCCATCTAAGTGCGAGGAACACGCCTGCTCTGGGGCTCAGAGCCCGTCCACTCACCCTTCCCTGGGACCGCTCGGCAGTCCACGCTGGGGCAGCAGGTACGGAGAACGAAAACACAGCCATGGGGAGCTGGGCAGAGGAACAGAAAGAGAAAAATAAGGTGAGGGAAAGGAACTGAGGAGCAGAGAAAGAGAGGTACCGGGAAAAGAACAGAGAGGGGGAGACACAGATAAAGAAAGGACACAGAGTCCTGGTCTGTGAAAGGAAAACGGGGTCAGGGAGCTGGGCGGGTGAAAAGAGCACGCCCACCAGCCCTGTGCCCAGGGGGCAGCAGCGGCCTTTCCTCACGGGGAAGCGGCAGCGGGCACGGCGGCCCCATCCCACAGGCCCTGCAGCATCGCGCGGCCGTTACCGGCGGCGCCCGCCGGCAGGACAGCCTGCTGCTCGCCGGATGCAGCGCTGAGCATGGCGCCCGAGCCGGACGCCCGCAGGCAGCCATGCGGCCCTGGCAACGAGCCCACAGCTCGTGCGGCGGCTGTGGCGAGGGCTGGGCCGTGCCGCAGGAGCAGGGGGCCATCACTCGACCCCCGCAGCGCAGCACCTCCTCCCCTGGGCTCCCTCACAGCCCCTCGCCTGCTGTGAAGGGACTGCAAACGCAGCTGGGAGGGCAAAGGAGACTGCGAACGTTTCTTCAGTCACGCAGGTAGAGGATGCAGCGAGAGCGCCTGAGGCAGGGAACAGGATGGCGAGAGAAAGACAGGGACAGGGAGCCCGACAGGTGGAGAAAGAAGCAGCAGGGAGAGAAGAAGAGAGGCAGCAGATAGAGGGAGAAGGGAGCAGGGCAGAGACCGACAAAGGAGGACGGAGACGCAGGACAAAACTGGGACAGGCAGCACGACAGAGAGGAAGGAAAGAAGAACAGGGGCAGGAAGCTGGACTGAGACACATGGAGAAAGACAACAAAGAACAGGGCAGAGAGGGAGGATGAAACAACAGGGACAGGGAGCCAAGACAGCCAACGATGGAGGGAAGGGGCGGGGGTGGGGGGGAACAACAACACGGTACAAACCACAGAGCTACACACTACAGGTGGAAGAATTAAGAAATAGAGCCGGGGAGCCAGAAAAAAAAAAAAAAAAGCTGGAGAGCAAAAAGTATAGCGATTCATACAAAAAGGGAGGGAATATTAAAATAGCGTCATCAGGGAGCCAGAGAAAGCGAGACGGAGAAAGGACAAAA
The DNA here is from genome assembly GCF_034619465.1 of Leptosomus discolor. Taxonomy (NCBI): domain Eukaryota; kingdom Metazoa; phylum Chordata; class Aves; order Leptosomiformes; family Leptosomidae; genus Leptosomus; species Leptosomus discolor. The sequence goes on from NW_028237880.1 coordinate 146,681, forward strand.
GCAACAGGCTACAGGGCAGAGAGGGAGGAACTCATGAGCAGCAACAGAGCTCCGGCCAGAGAGAGACGGAAAAAAGTACAAGACTGCAGGGGCTGCAGGGCAGAGAAGGAAGAATTGACCAACAGGGACAGGGGACCAGACAGAGCGTGATCGAGAACAGAAAAAAACAGCAGCGGGCTACAGGGAAGAGGAATTCAAGAGCAGGGACTGGGAGCTGGACAAAGAGACAGAAAAAAAAAAAACAAACCACGAAACAGTGATGGGCTATGAGACAAATAAGGAGGAAAGAAAAAATAGCAGCAGGGAGCCAGACAGAAGAGACTGAGAAACACAGACAAATAGCTTGGGGCTATGGGACAGAGAATGTGAAACGAAAAGGCAGAGAGAGGGAGCCAGACAGAGAGCAGGGGGAAAATCCAGACAGGCTACGGAGGGGCAGAAGAAGGAATTAAAATCTGGGGACAGAGAGCTGAACAGAGAGGGATGGCGACAGCAGGGAATAGCAGCGGGTGCAGGAGTAAGAGGGAGAAAATAATCGATAGGGACAGGGAGCTGGATACAGAGGGTCAGAGAAAGGTGAAAATAGGGGTAGGGTAGAGGGCAGAGAGTAAGAATTAAAAAATGGGGGCACTGAGACACAGAGATGGAGAAAAGAAAAAAGCAACAGGCTACACAGCAAAGGAGGAGGAATTAAAAAACACGGACAGGAAGTGCGAAAGTGAGAAGGGGCTGGGGGGGGGGGTGGGCCGGGGACTCCAGGACACACGACTCCTGACAGGCAACAGGACAGAGAGGGAGGAATTAAAAGGGAGGGACTGGGAGCTGGGAGAGGGGGAGAAAGAAAAAGAATCACGGCACACTACAGGGCTGAGAAGGAAGAAACTGAACAACAGGGACAGGCAAACGGCCAAAGAGAGCCCAACGAAAGAAAATGTGCCGATGGGCTACAGGACAGAGAGGGAGGAGTGAAACAACAGGGAGCCAGAGCCAGGCACAGAGAGATCGAGACAGAAAAAACAGCCAGGAGCAACGAGGCGGGGCAGGGGTGGGGGGAAGCTGCGAGGATCTGGAGCCAGACAGAGCAACAGCAAAAGAAAATGACAGCGACAAGCTCCAGGGAGGAGCGGGAGGAATGAAAAGACAGAGATGAGGGGCCGGACCCAGTGTGACACACGCAGGAAGCACAGCAACAGCTGGAGGGCAGAGAGGGAAGAATTAAAACACAGGTACAGGGCGCCAGAGGTGGAGTGGGGAGACAGATAAAGGGGGAGAGGGCAGACAGAAAGACAGGCTACAGGGAGAAGCAGGAGGAATTAAAGAAATGGGATCCACAGCCGGACAGAGAGAAGGAGAAAGCAGCTCAATCACCACAGGCTACAGGGCCCAGAAGGAAGAAACTGAAAAACAGGGAAGCGGGAGCCGTCCAGAGAGAGATATGAAGAAAGGGAAGATAGCGGGGAGCCACCACACGGCAGCAAGGGAAGGATTAAAAAGATGGGGCAGGGAGCCGGACAGGGAGCGATGGAAAAAGAAACAAAGCCCCTTGATGGGCTACAGGACAGAGAGGGAGCAACTGAAGACTCAGGGAAAAGGAGCAGGACAGAGAACGGAAAACCAGTGACAGGCCACAGGGCAGAGGGAGGAACCACATATGTGGGGAGAGGCAACTGGCCAGAGAGAGATGAGGACAGACAGATAACAGCAGTGGGCTACAGGGCTGAGAGAGAGAAACTGAAAAACGGGGACCGAGAGCCGGGAACAGGAGACACGCAGAAACACCAAATCGCAACAGGCCACAGGACAGAGAGGGAAGAAATAAACATCTGGGACCAGGAGCAACCTACAGAGAGACGTCGGGAAACGGAAGTTTCAAGAACAATGCATACGAGGCAGAGAGGAAGGCATTTTTAGAAGTGGGTCAAGACAGGGACAGGGAGCCCAACAGAGACAGAGAGAACAAGAAAGCAACAACGGGCTGCGAGACAGACAGGGAGGAATTGAAAAATCCCAGCAGGGAGAGACGGTAAAAGGAATGAAATCGCAACACGAACTTCGAAAGCGACAGGCTGCAGGGCAGAGAGGGAGGAATTTTAAAAAATCCGGATCTTGTGCTGGACCAAGAGAGACCGAGCAAATAAAAATGGTGAGGCCTAAAAGGGCACACAGGAAGGAATTAAACAACAGGGACAGAGAGCCAGACAGAGAAAAGTCCTGACAGGCTTCCAGAGAGAGAGGGGAATTTAAAATTAGAGACCAGGAGCTGGACAGAGAGAGACTGAGAAAGGGGAGGGGAAAAAAAAAAAAAAAAAAAAAAAAAAAAAAAAAAGACGGGGGCGGGCAAGGGGGAAATCACAGCACCATGTGAAAGACAGGGGGCCAGGGGAGGGGGATAGGGAGGGCCTGGGACACACAAGTGGGGCGATGGGGCCCCGAGGGCCCAGGACTCACCGCATCCCTTGTTCTCAGTGCTGCCAGGAGAATTTGCCCGTTCAGACGCTTCCTTCTCTTCCTCTCCTCCCTTCCTCTTCTGCAGCTCCGGTCACATGGTGGTTCTCCACCTAAAAGATTACATGGCTGTCTCAACTCTTGCGAGACAAGGCTTCCTAGACACGTAGCCTCGCTCGTTCATGCGTCACACGGCCGTACCACGCCGTGGGTTACGCACATGGACTCTCCGCTTGCCTGCGGCGGGAGGCAGCTGCCGGCCGGCCGGCCTCTGATTCCTTCTTCTTTACCTTTCTCTGGCCTCTCCAGCTTCAGCCGCAGCAGCTCCTGTCCACTGCCCACAGCCAGCAAGCGCTCCGCCCGCCCCTTTTTGCCCCCACGCCGCGATGAGAGCGAGGTCAGGCAGAGACAACCCAGGCAAGACCGAGGCGGGTGCAGACAACAGCATCCTCAGGGGAGGAAGGGACACCTGTGCCCTCAGTGCAGCCTCTGGGAGACAAGGAGAATCAGTGACCATTATGACCGTAGATCATCCCCGGCCAAATCGCCTCCTTCCACAGCAGCTTCTGGAGATGCCACTTTTTCCCTGCACTGCAGCTAATGGCATCCACGTTAAGGCAGAATCAAGTGCATCCGAGGGCCAGCTTGCTGCCATCACAACAGGATGACCTGGGGAGACAGGCTGCAGGGGAGGTGCTGGAGCTGGGGGCAGCTGCGCGGGGCTAGCGGGGCCGGGGAAGGCTCAAGGGGAGCTCTGGCGAGTTGGGAAGGCACCCGGCGCCTGGAGGGGCGTCCGCCTCCTTCCCCTCTTCCCTCCCACCAGCTCCCGGGAGCTCCCCGGGGCTGCCCGCCGCAGCACGGGCCTTGAGGCTTCCCGTCCCGCCACCCCCGGCGGCCAGCGGCCAGCAGAGACTCCCGCACCAGCCGAAGGAGCTCGCTCGCCTCACCGCCGGCCTCGCCCCTCACCCGCCGCCATGCTGCTCTCGCGCACCGCGCATGCGCGAGCCGCCGCCGGCGCGCCGGAAGAGCCACGCCCGGCGCGCGACCGCCGCGCGGCGGGACCGCGCTTTGGCCGCGCGGCAGCAGCGCCCGCCGGGCGGCGCGTGCCCGGAGCGGCCCCGACGCTGCAGCCCCGCGCGTTGCGCGCCGAGCGCCCGCCGGCCCCGCGCCCCTGGGGCGGGAGGACACGCCCCCGGCGGGGCGGGAGCGGGGAAGGGGCGGGTCTGAGCTTGGGCTGGGGGCGAGGGGCAAGTCGGGGGGTGCAGGCGGCACCCGAGGGGCGGTGGGAGGGCTGTGCCGAGCATGGTGGGGCGGAGGGGGCACAAGGTCGGAGGGCAGGGGGTTCGGGGGCACGTCCCGCAAAAACCTCGCATGGGGCAACATCTCCATGGGAATCACTTGGGGGGGGGGGGGACAGGGGGACAGATGACAGGGATGGGGGGGGGGGGGGGGGGGGGCGGGCAGAACAGCGGGGAGGAGACCCTCTGGGCCCCGGACTCTCCCCACCGGACAGCCCCGGCTGCAGCACCCGCGGGTCCCCGCTGGAGACAGAGCCAGGAGCCTCCGGCCGCAGGGCTGGCGCCGCCGGGCGAGCACGCTGAACGGCCGGCAGGCAAACCTGGGCAGGGGGAGCTGCCGAGCAGCACCAGACACAACACGGCAGCTCAAGAACAAAAATCCCAAGTTATGTCTCAGCATATGAGAAAAGTAACACAGGAGAAAGCAGAAGAATTCAGTGAGCATGAGGGATAGGATAGCAGTTGAGCTAAAGGAGGTCAGCTCAAACTACAACACATCTGTTCAAAGCCAGAGCCATCGGTACGCTTAAAAAAAAATTTAAAAAAAAAAATCAATACTAAGACTCATCAATACAATTTTGAAAGCATTCTCAGCATAAAAGCAAACACCCTTGATAGTGCTGGAAAACGTCTCGTCCCTTTCTCACAGCACCCCTGGGGGGAGATACACCCCCCACCCCCCCCCACCCGTGAGACCGCAGGAAGACCTCGTACCATCCTCGGACTCACCACAACAGCTACAGCCCTTGCGCCGCCGCCGCTGCTGCTGCACGTCTCGCTTGCTCAGTCAATAAATCTGCAGAGTGAAGTGTAAAACTCTAAATAAACATAACAAAGTCATGTTTAAAACGTTCTTTAAAGAAAGAACAAATCTCAGTCGTTCACTTTATACCGAAAAGGCACGTGGATGTTCATGTACATCCAACAACAATGCTCACACTACCAAAGTATTTGATTTGATGTTTGCGTTAACTGCACTCACCCAGCTGCAAGCAGATACCATTAAATCACCTGTCTCCAAAATACACCGTTCCCATCCGACTGGGGGGTTTCTTGTGCATTACACCATTAGGAGGGACATCTGGGCAGCTGCACCGCCCAGGAGAGATGCCACCCAATGGCCAGGGAAATGCACCACCGAAAGCCAGACAGAAATAAAGTACTTTGGAGTGCTCCCTCCAAATATGGGGAAAACCACCCATAACATTCAGCAGCCTCTCTTTTTAAACACATAGAAGAAATACCAAATTGCTTAAACACCCTCTTCAATCGTACCCTGAAGCTCGCGGGCGGTTACAGTTTAAACAAGGCAAGTCCATTTGTATATTACACAACATGAACTGTTTGGGGTTTTTTCCTATCAGAAATGAAACTTATAAAAAATTAGTAAGATAAGAGATCCCCATACTATTTTACTTTGGGGACACACACACACACACGACACACACACAGATGGGACCATGACGGACAGGGATGACGACACAATGCAGAAATCAACCACCCAGTTCTGCAATGCTTAAGGCTACCAAACAGGACTGGAAGATTTGCCAGAGAGAGGTGGGGGGAAAAAAACCACCAAACAAGCAAAAAAACCCCAAACAACAAAACAAAACAACACAACACAAAAAAAACCCCAACCCACGACCTTGATTGCTCTTAGTACAGATGTCAGTATCTCAGTCAGGTTTTCACGTACCCCTATGAGATATTTTAAACACTTAAGGACTGAAAAAGGAGAAAGCTTTTATCTGGAACACAGTCCATTTCTTCAGAACATCCAAACTCTGACGCACAGTTTCTTTCCCCTTTCAGCACCATACGATTCTCACAGAATCGTTTCTCAGCAAGCACACAAAACAGAAAGCTACGCACGCTCTCAGGAAGAGCAAATAAACGGAGGGGAGTACACTTCACACAGGCACAACGTGCTCCAGAACAGACCTTATTTTGAGTGTTTCTGCTGAAGCACTTCCTATCAAAACTAGAGAAGGAGAGCTGGCACGTTCTTCACGTTCACTTTAAAGTCCGTACTACAAGTACCTGGGGAAAAACGCAGACGCACGGGGCAGACGTACCTTGTCCTTGTAGGCCACTCGGGATCCTCTGGGCCAGTCTTGTACCTCCAGGGCAGAAGAAAGGGTCACCATGGTGAAATGATGCCAGTTGATAGTCTGCTGAGAGAGGAAAAAAAAAAAAAAACAAGCCACCTTTTAGCACAAAGCGGGCTAGGAATCGAAAGCTTCCTATTTCGGCGAAGGTTTGCAATGACTACAACCGAGTGGAGGAAAAAGCATTTTGCATCATCTTTGGTACAGCTGTTGAGACAGGCCACTAGAGATTTTGGTTTTCATAGAAAACTGGGTGCTTTCTGTCTTTTTTTTTTTTTCTTTTTTTTCTCCTTCTGACTCATTGGCAGCTTCAGTCTCACCAGAACTCCCTTCCTTAGATCGACACAGATAACTACGCACCTTTTCTCAAGCCTACATAGAGCCAGGGTTTCCTCACCCTAGACATCCCAAATCGAATACTATCCTTAAAATGTACAGCGACCCACCTGCCCTTGTCAACTGCCTCCTTGCAGAAACTGCCCCTTCACAGCTCGTCCCCGTCTCAGCGGATTGTCCTGCTGGAGGATGAAGTGCAGAAGATGCGTATCCCCACAGCATTTGTCTGTGAGGGTACATGTTCAGAAATACTCTGAATCTGTAAGACAGACAGGTGTCATTTCTGCGATTTCAATCATCAGAACTCAATTGTGAGGAAACAAACTAATGTTTAAATGAAGGGTCTGTACGCTACAGTCCTAGGAGAGGGGCAGGGGGGAGAAAGGCATTACAAATTGGAAAAAAAAAAAAAAGGGCATGATTCGGAGCTCCCAATCATGACGGAGCGGTGGGGACAGTAACAAAAGCAAAGACAAACAGCAGCAACGTTAAGTGAAATCCAGCTTTAATTCTGATCACGTCTTTAAGAGACTCCCCAAGTCTATACCTCAGTCCTACGAAGGACTAGTCCTTTTTTTTGAAGGACAAGTTGTTTTTTTTTTTTTAACACATAAAAGTCCCAGACTGAGGGCTCCACGGAATAGCATGTGGACTGAACCACAGGACAAGCAGTCATCAACACTCTAATGAAAAAACCAAATCGACTATAAACCAAGTTTAAACATCACTGTCCATCCTGTTTCTTTGGTTACATTTCTACCGGCATCTAGGTGCTCAAGAGTTCACTGTCCTCACACCACAGGTTACTGACAATGTACTCGGGCATCTAAAAATAAAAAGCCATCTCCACCCCACCCATAAAATCAGGGTGAACCACGAGAAGAGAAACTCTCAAGGCGGCAACAGGCAGCTCTGCACTTACCACGGAGGAAAGTCTGTTCCTCGGCCCGGAAAAAAAAACACTCTCGACTCCCAAGGGACCTCCCGGGGAACGAACCGTGCTCCAATTAACGGCGTTTTGTCCCCAGCTTCTCTGCCCCGGGCTTGGGTGGGGAGGGGCGGCGGGGCCCTTCCACTCGCCCTGGCCCCTCCGCGCTCCCCCAGCCCCACGTGGGCCATCGCCCAAGCACCGACCGCATCCGCCCGCGCGGGATCTCCCTCGTGGGACGCGGAACGCGACGCCGGGAAGAGGCGGCGGAACAGGAACCTCTTGGTCAGGTCGCCCGGCCAGCGGCGAGAAGACCGAGCCAGGTTCTGCCCGAGGGGCCGGGCAGGGCCCCCTGGAGCCCCAGCCGGCCCGTTTCCGTCCCCTTTGCCCGGCACTGAGCAGGCCCCGCCGCCCCGCCCCAGACACCGGCGAGCACCGCCCGGCCCGCTCCGGCGCACCGGCAGGGCAGCCCAGCAGCGCCGCGCCCCGGGACCGCCGCTCCCGCCGTGCCGCGAGAGGCGCCTGCCCGGCTTCAGGCCCTGCGGGGACACCGCCCTCCCCACCCTCCCCCCCACGGCGCGGCTCCCCCCCGCTTCTTCCCACACGGCGCGGCTCCGCCCGCAGCCTCCCCCGCCCCGCTCCGCGCCTCCGACACGGGCCCCGCCGGCCTGGCCGCCCGCCTCACGGCTTTCCCCGGGACCCACCGGTCGATCGCCCGCTCCCCACTCACCCGCTCCCCCGGCGGAGCCCGAGCCAGAAGAGCCCCAGCCGCAGCCCCAGCCCCGCAACGTTCGGTGACCGCGCCGCTCCTGCCGCGACTCGCACTGCCGGGCGGTGCACCGGAGAGTGCAGGAAGCCACGCGCCCCGGAGGGGCGGGGAGAGAGGCGGAAGTGACGCTTCCGGCGGCGCGACAGGATGCAGGAACACGCGCCCACCAGAACGGGGGATGCGGCAAAGCGCGCCCCCTGCCGGGCGGGGGGAGCATGGAAGACACACCCCTGGGCGGGCGGGAGCACCGCTGGGCAGCGCCAAAGCACGCGCACCAGGGGCGGGAGGAGGGAGCGGGACGGCACCTCCGGGCGGCCGGCGACCAGGAGACCCCGCGCACCCGCCGAAAGGGATGACTCGCTCGCCTCACCGGTGGCCTCGGCCCTCCCCCGGCGCGCCGCCGTGCTGCTGCCGGGCACGCGTTTGCCCGGCACGCGCTTGCCCCGCCCACCACCGACGCGCCGGAGGGGCCGGAGCCGGCGCGCGAACGGGCAGAGGGCGAGGGGCGGAGCGGCAGCGGGGCTGCCTTACCGGGAGGCAGCAGACGGCGCCAGGCAGCCCCCGCGGTCTCGCATGGCCGCTGCGGGCGAACGGCAGCGTGGAAACAGCGAACGACACCGCGGGTCGGGGCTGCAGTACCTGCCCTTGGCCGCATGGTGGCAGCAGAGCGCCGCAAAGCGAACTGAAACGCGCAGAAAGCCCATTTAAGAAGCGCGGGCTCTGAGGAAATCCGGGGGCGATGGACAGAAAAGGCAGCGAACGTGCCCCTCCAGCCCGTATCCGGGGCTACACTGCAACAGCTGCCCTGTCCCCCGATGACCCCTCACTAGCCAGGGAGGGGCGTCGAGAAAAGGGGAGGAGACCTGCGGGTCGAAGTGAAATCGGGTTTAACGAGACAGCACCACTACCAACAGAGGCATGCAAAGTTAGACTGGGCCAAATGAACGTGCAGCAGCCACGATCGACAGGAGAGGGGTCCTCGGGAGCAAGGAGAAGCAGGGAAAGGAGAGAGCCCTGCAGGAGCCCCGCGGGAGATCCCCTTCCTCAGCAAACCTTCCCCCTTTATACTGAGCATGACACAGTGGTCTGGGCTACACCTGTAGCTGACTCAAACTGCTAACAGCCTGCTGAGCATTGCTGGGCTGTGATTCTGGACCAGCCAAACCGTGACGGCAAAACACAGACAGGCAAGGCTGTAGACAGAAACTTTTAAAAGCGATGGGGATTAAGGAAATAAGGGAAAAAAATAAAAATAGTAATGGAGAAGTAGAAAGAAAAATCTGTAAAGCAAAGGCACTGAAGAAAAAGAAAAAGTTAAAACTTAAGATATCAAAAAGCAAAGAGTAGATGTAGAAAATACAGTGTAAGCAATAGGGATTAGGGAAATAAAGGGGAAAGATATAAAAATACAGAAAGTGACAGCCAACAAAAATGGAGACAGAGAAAGAAAAATTTAAAAGGATGGTGGTGAGGAAAGATAAGGCATAATTAAAAAATAAAGACAGGATGTGGGATAAAAGTAGATAGAAATCTTTAAGAGCAACAGGGTACAAGAAACAGAAATAATTTAAAAATAGGGTCGGGGAGGTGGATAGAAGAAAATTGAGGAAGAATTTTTTTTTTTTTTTTAAGTGAGAGCATACAGGACAGAGAGAGGAATTAAAAAGGAGGGACAGGGTGCCAGAGGGAGGGAAAATGAGAAAGAGAAATTGCAATGCAGTGAGGCACAAGAAACACGGGAAAGCATTAAGAAATTGGGAGAGGGAGCCAGAAAATGGGACACCATGAACAAGAGAGGGCTGGAGAGGGGGACAAGGGTGTAGAGAGGAGAGCTGAGAGATTGCACCAGAAAATAGGGACCGAGAGACAAATCGGAGAGATGGGGAGTGAGGCAGAAGGGACTGACGAGACAGAGGCAAAACAAGGGCCGGGGACAAATTCTAAAGCAACAGGGAAAAAGAAACATAGGCAAGAAATTAAAAATAGAAACAGGGAGCCAAATAGAAACACATGTAGAACAAATATTTCAAAAAGCGATGGAGTACGGGAAACACAGGCAAGAAATAACACATGGGGGCAGGGTGACAGATGGAAGAAGCAAAACTGAAGAAGTGGTTGGGTAGAGGACACAGAGGGAAGAATTAAGAACTAGAGTCAGGGAGATGGACAGAGGGAAAAGCAGAAAGAATATTTTAAATGTGAAAGGGTACAAGAATTAAAAGAATAGGTATATGGACCTGCGTAAAGGGATGCAGGCAAAAATGTGAAAAACAACAAGAGACGAGAAACAGGCAAGAAATTAAAATTAGGTCAGGGAGGGGGAGAGCAAGAGAGAGGTTGCAAGAAAATTTAAAAAGCGACTGGGTTCAAGAGACTTAAGTGAGAAGTTAAAAGACAGGAACGGAGAGGTAGAAACTTTCAAAAGCAATGGGGTACAAGAAACATGCAAGGAGGAAAAAACAGGAACAGAGAGCCCAGTAGAAGCAAACTGCCATGGGTTGACCTTGGCTGGCTGTTGAGTGCCCACCAAGGTGCTCCATCACTTCCTTTCCTCAACCAGAGGAAGAAAATACAACAAAAGCGCTAGTGGAAACCCACCACACTTCCCACAATCAACAGGGACCTGGATAAATGGAGGCAGGGAGAGAGGGAGACCTAGAAATGCCCTTTTCACAAGCAATAGGGCAGAATGAGAACAGAGCTCGTGGGGTGCCAGGAAGGAAAAGACAGAGAAAGGAAAGGTAGAAGGTGACACTTTACAGGGCAATGCTAGCAGAAGAGCAAAAAGCTTTGGCAAACTAGACAGCCTGAAAGGCAGACAGAGGCAGCGACAGGCAAGGAGGCAGGCAGAGATCTGGAGAACCAGGACAGGGATGGGACTGGACACACGTGAGGGGACACATGGCTCCTGGTGCCAACGGCAGACCTCCACCACCCTGAGGCTTTTCTCTGTCTCTGCCCCTTCCCCCTCCACTGCCTCACCTTAGGAGTAGGTGGTGGGTGACTCAATACACCTCTCCCATGAGGTTTCCTGGACATGCAGCAGCTCACATGTGTGCAGCCAACAGAGACGGCAAGGTCCCAGTGTCATGTGCCGGTGGGGCGCTCTGTTGGGGATGGCTGGGAGGGATCCTTCCTTGCCACAGGGACCAGCTGGAGACAGCTGCCTGTGGAAGCCCCTTGGTTTGACTCCTCAGGCAGGCGTGTCCAGGCAGTCCCCTTCATAGCCCAAAGCAGGGCCAGCCCCATCATTAGCCTCACTGGCCACACCTGCCCCAGCTGGAGCCCGTCAGGAACAGGGGCCTGGCCAAAGCCCCACAGCACATGGCCCCCTCCCTGGCACCTGCCCACAACCAGGAGCTCTGCACCCAGGGGCTTGAAAACCGTCCAGGGGCACAGAGGAGGCAGGAAAAGTTTACTCACTCCTGCCCAGAACGACTCCTGGCACTGAGCTGGCTACAAGGCTCGGTGCCCAAATGCAGCAGGACAGCAGGAGAGCAGGAAAGAGAAAAGTAGGAGGAAGGTAGAGAAGAGATGGGGGACAGGCAGCCAGCAAACGGGATGCTGCAAACAGGAGAGGGACAACAGTATAGAGAGAGGAGAGCTGGGGGGTGGATGGGAAAAGATGGAGGAATATGTAAGAGACAGGGAGCAGGAGAGAGGTGGAAGTAACCGAGGTCTAAAGTGATAGGGGAAAAGAAACAAAGGTAAGAACTAGCACATAGGGTCAGGGAGGTAGAAAGAGGGAGACATACAAAGAAAACTTAAGAAGTGACATCATTTTTCTGCCCTCCCACCACCTCTTGACTCCCACATTTTCCCTGACTTCGCACCCCATCTCAGCCTCCACTTTTTTTCCAGCTATGTCACACACATACACACACACACCCCAGCTTGAGAAAAGCCTGGCAGAAGCCCTGGTGCCCTTGGGAAGACGGCAGCGTGCCCAGCAGGATCCCACAGCAAAGGTGCCAGGATAAAAAACTATCGCTGGCCCTCATGGTGTCTGGGCAGCCCTTTCACAGGCAGCAGAGTGGGAAGGAGCGACAGGCAGGGTGGCAGAGATGGATGGGGGCACACACAGGAGAATGCGCAACTCACTGCAGCTGCTCACATGGGCTCAGACCTTCAATGCCCCTCCACGGCCAGGGACTCGCATGTGCGGGTGATGCAGGCACAGATTTCCTGACATAGTGTGCCAGTCATCTGCTAGGGGATCCTTCCTTGCTGCAGGGACCAGCCCTTCCGTGCTAGAGGCACCATACTCCCTCCTCAGCCAGTTCCCCTTTACTAGCTCCCTCAGGCAGAGCATTTATAGCCCACAGAAGGGCCAGTCCTGTCTTCAGCCCCACTGGCAACACCTGGAGCCCATCAGGAACAGGGGCAAGAACAAACACTCAGGGACAGGGAGATTGGAAGAGGGAGATACAGGGAGAAAATGTAAAAAGTGATGCTGCTTTTCCACCCTCCCATCCCTTGGCTTTGGGAAAGCCCTACGGAAGCCACAGGGCTTCAGGGTGGATTGTCCATGATGGGATTTTGGGCCGAAGGAGTTACCAGAGCAAAGTTCACAGTGCAAACAGTTTATTGGTGGTGTGCATTTTGAGCAGCAGTAGTTAGGGAGATGGGGACAAGGCAGGTGCATGGGGCAGGCACAAGCACGGGACAGGATCAAGCAGGGGGCAGGCACAAGGCACACCCACAGGCAAAACCTCACTTAGGGAAAAACCATGCAGGAAGAGGAAGGGGCATATACAGATCCAGAGGTGATGCGCATCCTAACACCTGCTACATAATCTCACCTTCAGTCCTATTCAGAGAATTGGTGTCAGCAAAACTAGTAACAAAAACAAGGATCCAATCTGCATAAAGTCCAGAGTTCATAGTCACAGTTGAGACCAAGTGCAACAGGGCCACACAGTGCGACGCACTACCATGGGCGATACAGAGCTCTACAATACAACACATGCTTAGGCCACAGTCGAGACCAAGCGCGATACAGAGCCATGCAGGACAATGCCGTCTTACATCACAGTGCAGGGCCACATGAATACAGAACCTTGCAGTGCTGCAATGCAGGACAAATACAACACCCTTCCATACAGTGTCATACAGAACACCACACTGCAACACCATGTCAGGTGGCTGTCACTGTAAATACTGAGCAATGCAATGCAAAACCAGAACAGCAGATGCATGACAAGTTGGACTCTAAAACCTAAACCCATATCAACGCAGCCATGCAATCCTGTCTGGGATCTAAATGGAAATATATTTTTCAAGAGCAGATCGTTCCAGCACAGATGCCTCCACAAAGGTAACCCTCCAGAAACATCTGCAATGCAAAATAGACTTTTGGCTCCCATGACAAGATGGTAAGCGCTTGACATGCTCTGTATTGAAAAGGAGAGGCACTCAAGACATTACCATTGCATGTACCAAGTGCAGAGGGCCCATGGGGTGAACCATAGAGAGATCTGTAGAAGGCACTGTATAGGAAGTGTAGCACAGACTACACAAATGACACTAGGCCACGGACGCAGGCTAGAACGGCCCTGCTTGGCCCCCGTTCGCATCCTGAGGAATGGACCCTGGGTGCTCTAGCAACCACCGGGAATAACAGACCCCAAAGGGCCATCTCTATAACTCCAAATTTAAATTCCCTGCTGGCCCCAGTCAGCCCACTTTTGCCTCTTGACTTACAGTTCAGAGGGCAGGGTCCAGAATCTGGAGCACATGAACTAATGGGGATGCTCCTGCATTCAGCAGGTTGCTCTTCATGACCTGCAAGACAGAACTCCACCCATCACAGCCGCAGGGGCCAGCATTCACCTCTAAAGCAATGACACCTGCCTCAGAAGCACTACTCCCAGAAAGTGAGATGGGATGTCCAGCATCGCCAAAAAAAAACCAGAGGAAAAAGCATATGCTAAGATACAGGCCAAACCCGCAGCTCTTCCTCTCTCCCCCTCTTTTACCTTGGCCGCTCGACCGCCTGGAGTTACATTCTTCCATCTGCCCGCCACCTTTCCAACTCAAACAACAGGGTATGATTATAGCTACATCAATAATATGACATCCCAAAAACTGCTACTTCAGCACACCGGTCATCACTCACCTTGCCAGAATCCACACCATTGTGGATCTCTCACTTCAGACATTGATTCACACCTAGAAAACAATGCCAAAACAGTGTAAGCTACTCCGAGCCACCAACAGTAATGCCAATTCTCTGACCTTGCACACCGGCCCACCATCATTCGGCACTCAGCTCACCTCTTCTGTTGCACTTTGGCACGGGTTTGTCCCTCCGCATCTGAAAAACAGCCCAAACAAACCCCATGAAGCAAGTCGGCTGGCTGCTGACCGATAGCTTGACAAGATGCAAGGTCCATCTTCTCTTGGCACGTTCTTTCTAACTACAGCTAAAAAAACATCGCCTATCAAGCCTCACATGTATTGACTACCACACAAACTGCTGTTCCCAGAAGACCAGAGTCCAACCTCACACAACTCCAAAACACTATGAAAATAACTGTGGCAGCTGGCTACAGCTAATTGGCCAGAGATGGACTGTATGGTCATTGCCAAAAGAATCTGAGCAGATCAACATATCACCCCACAACAATAAAGCTGTGCTACCCCTGTCTTTAAAATTGCTACACCCCTGGGCAAGGCAGCTCCAACCCTGGCACGAAGACCAACAATACACGCAGACAACACGATAAATGTGACATGAGACCCAGTAAGACCACAAGCAAGAATGACACCAGAAGAAGATGCTGCCAGAATAAAAGCCCTGTGGTGCCACGATGGCAAAGACACTCTAGAGCGGCCCCAGAATAGAGTCCAATGTAATGGCCCGTTACAAGAAGTTGCTGTCAAATCTGAGATGACAGATGCTCAGAAAGCCCAGCTTAAAGACCTACGAACGGAAGGATGCAGGGAAGAAGTTCCAGTCCGTGAAAATGGACAGCTAGCAGGTAGAGCCACCAACACAGCACAGAAGGACGCCGCAAACGAGGACTGTCCAGAAACTTCTGAGACATGCTACCAATCCATGATTTAAGCTTGTTAACGCAAGAAAAGAAGCCCTGGACTGGCGATATGCTGGTAAGTACAGGCATTCGAGAGACTAGGGATGGCACCCGAGATACGTGCCGTGCTCGTCAAGCGCAAAGAGCAAGGAAGGCACCGAGACCCGAGAAGGTTTAAGGCACAGAAGACATTTGAAAGTTGAACCGCATAGAGCAGTTTTTTTGCCTGTGTTTTATTTACATTGTTTATATATATATATGTGTTTATTTACATTGCCTGAGCAAGCCTGCCTGTGTGTTTCACTCTGAGGCCAGAAAGAAGTGATTTGCCCAGTGTGGCTGAGATGGCCTTTGTCAAAGCTAAGTTAGCATTTGGCCATAGCTGACTTTTGGCCTGCAGGCAGTGCCAGTACCCTGGCTCAGTTTGTACATATTTGCAGAGTGTAACACAGAATATCCACTTCTGTCCTTCTGCATCCAAAGTAAGGGAGTGAGAATATGACAAACAACCAAGAGCACTTTGTAGATTTATGGTCCTAGGGGAGTTTTACTGATGCTATCGGTGGTTTCAAAGAGTTGTTTTGAGAGATTCAGAACATGTGATGAAGTCATAATGGCTGCATGTGTTTGAGGCCAGAGTCACACAGTACTGTTTTAGCTGCATTTCTGAGCTTCTTTCTTCAGCATGCATTGTAGGTAACGATTATAGTTATTTCGTGAGTGGTAGGTCTAGATTAAGAGGCTCTGGGCGGCCTTAGGAGGCATTAATGTCCTGTCCGTAGTTCTGTGGGGGTGTGTAAAGTGATTGAATTGTAAAACAAAACACCTGGGGAGGAGGGTTTCTTTTAAAACCAAATAACTCTCTGATTATGCTCTAGCTGGCAGCCCCACACAGCTGCTGTGGCTATAGTAACATTTGCTTCGAGGGGACAGAAGTCAGCAAAAGGAGGTGGTGCTGGTGTGGAATTGGCCTTAGGAGCCACTGCTGAAGGAAGTACTGCTCATTCAGATCCTCTCAGCCTGACACGTCCTGCTTGACTTCCCTCTGTGCTGTGTTTTGACTGAGGACAGAGTCCATGGAATCTAGGTTCAGTAGTATTTACCTTGCTCTGTCTCTTGGACACTGGAAGTGTTTTGCAGACTCTTGCTTGCTGTCTGTTTAGCTGTCACTGGCCTTTCTTGGTAAGGGACAGCCACAATGGGGCTGTTAAACCCAGCTTTTCTAAGAGCTGTTTCACTGTAGCTTCCTCTGTCTTGACTGCCAGATTCATGCAAAAGACATGCCTGCTCTACTTTATTGCATGGGCAATTGCGTGGGATCTTTCCCACAGAGGCTTTTCTGCATTGCACATTCACTTAGCCAGTCTCCTCTCTGGAGAGAAGGCAGGACTTCCTGACTGTTAGTAACCTTCATTTGGAGCCGGTCGTTGCCTTTTTTAGGGAAGTTGTGACATGGACGAAGGCTGAGCCTAGCCTTAGAAACACAGTGTGACTGACAAGGCGATCTGTGGAGCATGTGCTATGTCCAGAGAGGATTCAGTGACAGTTACTTGGGTTGTAGGAAGACGGCTGGTGACAGCTGGCAAGGTTATTCTTTTACCATTGTGGCTGTCAATGCTGCTGTTCTTCCCTTCATTCCATTTCCATGCATGTCAGTGCTGCAGCTGTGCTGATTAAGTGCAGAGAATTAATTAACTCACTCGTTATTTTAGCCTCTTAGAGATCCAGATCCCATTAAGGGGTCTACATAGCAGAGATAAGAGAGGTTGTTTGGGGCTTTTTTTTTATCCTTTTTTTTTTTTTTTTTTCCCTCACCCTTTTGGAAGTTGATTGATAAGAGGTAATTGTACAACTCGGTTTTCACTCCTGCTGAAGCTATAGTATCATGCTTAGCAGGGAAAACTGCAAGTGAATCAATGTGCGTTGCATTCAGCTCTCAGGATTAGTTTCCCATCTGTCCATCTGTATCGTGGCACAAAATTAGAAAGCAGTCCTTCCAGCATGCAACTCTGCCCTGCATTTCCCCCGACCGAGTTATTCAATCCCCAAATTGTCAATTTTGTCATCTTCTCAACTCTTCTTCCCAGCCAATGACATACATGTGAAAAGGAACTGCCTGCAGGCTGTAAAAGTATAACTGCAAGTACTGAATGAAAACTGAGCTGAGCTTCCTGGTCTTTTCACTGCTTACTTCTCAAACTCTTTGACCTCACTGGCTCTCAGTTCTCTATGGGAGAAGAAGCCTATAAAAGCTGCATGGAAACATTAGCTGGCAAGGGCAGAGTAGCCTTCCTTTCCCTCAGCTGCAGGTTTTGTTACCCCCTCTTTGGCATCCACAGTGGTGTACTGAGATCCTGTTTTTCCTGCAGTCGTATGTCCTGGTCCTTTGCAGCCTGAAATGATATGTAGCCCAGTCAGCCTCTGTGTTAAGCGCTGTAGCTGGCCTGTGATTTTCACAGTTCTCTGCTGATAAAGTATTTTGGTTGCATTAACCCATGTATTTCAGCCACTTAACGTCTTAGAGTTGTTCTGATGAAGCACAGACCTTTTAGAGGTCAGCTCACCCGTGGCTTCCTCATCACCCGTGCCGACACTGACTGACTCACTCATGGTATCATCAACACCATAGTGAAGTATGCAAATTATTCCTGTCCAATGGTACCTACTGACCCAATTGGGAACGTAATCAGAGTAACGATGAAAATGCAAGCCAAACCAAGCCAAGCCAATGTGAAAAATGCAAGCCAAACTCAAAGCCAATGTGAAAAATGCAAGCAGCGATTAATCTGGTATCATCAGAGGTTCTTATGCTGTACACCTCATCATACTGGGTGCCTTCCAGTGGTGCACCGAGTGAGATGGCTAACATCTGTCACTTTTTTTTTAAAACTGCTCACTTTCCCTGAGGGAGAAGAGTGTGCCATGGAAGTTCTGCTTTGGTAGAATGTTTTGGCTCTGGACTTTTTCTTGGGAAGATTTGGGGTTATTTATTTTGGTGTGTTTTTTTCTTTTTCTACAGCTCTAGGTTAGGGGAGATGCATTCAAAAGGATGCAACTTGTTCTTGGAAGGGCAGGAGAAGAGATGAGTGGTCGTCCTAGTTTCTGGAGTGGGATTGAGAGCATTGGGAAGGCTCATTTCATAGACTTGAATCAGCGTGTAAAAAGGCCATTTTTCAAAGCAAGAAAATGGTCTGCTGGTCATTTTTACTGGTGATTCAGATTACTCAGAAAATTTAATGCCTCAGATGTGGCAAACGCTAAGTGCTACGCAGCCTCTGGAGTGGACTGGAAGATTAAAATTAATGACAACTTTGAACAGGTGGGTTGGGAGTTTTGAGGAGTGACAGAGAGAGATGTCCGTTTGGTCAGGCAACTTGAAAGTTGAGCTGCATAGTGTCCATCTGATCCCCCTAGATTGCAGTAAGAAAGACAGTGAGTACAATATAAACCTTGAAAAATATTTAATGAGGAGCTTTTCAGCACATGCATGACAGTGGGTGTGGATGCAGTCAGTATCTACCTTCCTAGTCTTTGCGTGGTCCTCTCGATGTAGCTGTAAGTGGCAGTATTCATCTTTTAGACTTGGGTTTATCATTTAAAGTCTATGTCTCCCTAGGTCTCTCTGTCTTGTTGATGGAATAAGAGTTTCCTTCAGAGAGCCATTCAAAGTACCTAGATTTACACCAACTTTAGCCATCTTAAATGCCTTTGTAGGTGCTGCGTAACTACAATTCACAGGCCTTTGGCTTTCTTTTTATCTTATTCTGTTATTGAAGCTACCCCTTCTGCATTCAGGTTTCTCATGGGTTCTCTGGGTTTAAATGTTTAGAAAGCATTTCATTCAGCCATCTGCTCAAGGCAGTATCCTGCAACTTAGAAAGTTGTTCATGCTTGGGATTTTGTTTGTTCCATTGAAATGGAGAACATGAGGTACCAATTCCTTTCAGCGGACATGGATGGAGCAGGTTCAGAATTCTGGGAAACTGTTTCAGGGTCGAATTTGTTTTGGTAGGATTCTACTGAAGGTGCTAAAGGTGACCTAAATTGCTAGGGATGATCATAGGTGCAGGTTTGAAGGGACGGTAACTTCTAGCAGGGAAAAGATGGAGCAGTAGATGAGCAGGAACACGTTCATTGGGAGTTTGAATGACTTGACCGAGGTCATGCACCAAACCCACAGCAGAGTCAGAACAAGACTCAAAGCTACAAATTTCTTCTGCAACATCTTCATCTTGGGACATTCAGCCATTCATTTCAACAGGGAGGTGCTATGCAGCTCAGAAGTGGGGGTTAAGAGACTCGATTAATTACTTGTTTACCAAAATCTCTTTGCTTAGGCACATCCATTCAAAGCGAACCCTTCTAATCACTGGCCTTGTGATCTCAAGTGTTTCTTACTGATCATTGTCAAATGCTTGCACAGTGATGCTGTGGTTCTAAGTCGCAGTGGGCATCTTGTTACCAAGCTTGCTGCTTTGTAAAGATGCGGAATCATCGTGCCAGTAATAGCATCCTCTGTCCATTTCCCACCCTGCTCCCCACCCCCTACTTGGCTGTTTACTTGTATGTTTGTATTTGGCGAAAAAAAATATCCCTTTGCCATAAAGAGCGCAATGTCCAAGCTGCGACTCGCATTAGTGCATTTTATTTGCTCTTGCTGTCACATGGTCCCTGCGGGTCATAATTCACTGTGGTTGTCATCACAGAACAACCTTGCTGGCCCTGTTATTGTTATTGGGTCCAGAAAGACGAGTTGCGGACCTTTTCCAAGTGCTATTTCTGTCGACCGCTAAAAACCTTCAGAACAAAGTTGCCTGTTTTTTAGTGGTGTGAGCCAGACTCTTTATCTGCCTGCAAGCTTTCTGAATCTTAGCACATTGTGAAGATAGCTCCAGGTATTGCAGAGGAGAGCCTAGTTTACTCTTGAATATACTCTGAGCAAGGGTAAGCTTCAGGCCCTGACTGCTGGTATTAAGTACTACTGCTTAAATCACTTTTGCTTAGCTTCTGGTTTGCTTGTAACAGAAGAGTGAGCTCACCTCTGCTTTCAAGCTCCCATGTAAAAGGCGTGCTGCTGACCACCACATAGACTGCCTAATGTTGGTGTGGGCAGCCCAGTGCTGGTCTATGCTGTAAGGAGCTCATTAGGAATACAGTAGCAGGACTGGAAAAAGGCATTGTATATTCCACTGGCTTCAGGATAACAGTTGTCAAATGCCTGCTATTCTGCTCTGCATTTCAACTCTTTTGGGTATTACTTGCAATGCTAATTTGGAGTAAACCTTCCAAGCTGTATGAAGCTGTACAGTATATAGGTAAAGAAACGGCCAGTTCCATAATCCTGCAGATTATGGAAGAAAACACTTTCTAAATACATCGTGGGTGTTGGGAGGGTGGGATTTCTGGAAAGATTTGATGTTGATGTTCATGGGAAAGTTTAAAACCAGAAGCGTAGGAAAGGTCCCCGTATTTTCTCTTATTTTAGGGCGAAGGATGAGGAAGTTGTATCAGTTTAATTCCGATGGGGAAGTCTTAAGTATTTCTTTGCTGAGGGACATATCTTAAGGCAGCAAGAAAGAGACAAATGGATAGGTGCACTCCCACGGCTTCCTCCTTTCACAGCTGTCAGGGCACATGCTGAAGCAGCACAGAGGGAAAGCTCAGGCCTAATGCGGAATGGGAACTGTACAAAGCTGAGTTCTCATCCGGCAGCTTAACGACTGGTGCTGTAGGCAGATCACTTCAGAAAATGCCTCCATTTCTGTCCTGTCTGTAAAACGGGGATTAAAATCTTGGCTTTCTTAAAGGATTTAGTAATCTACTCACAGGAAGAAGTATATGTATCTAAGGAATCAGGGATTAGTTTGGTTCTGTATAAAATTAGTTGAAGCAAGGTCATTGCTCTGATGTTAATGCCTCACCAGGGTCCAGCTAGACTGTCCAGTGGTTCTAGACTAGTGCCTTTCAGACGCTTGCACTAGCACAGTTGAGATCAAAGGTTTTTGATGAAGCAAAACACAAACAAGAAGAGAGTGATTTTCTCTGCCTCTTTTTGTGTATGTTCTTGTAAGCCTAGATAAAGAACACCTTCCTTTGTTACTCATTTATTGGCCCATAGGAGAGGATAACAATCCTTTATTATAGAATTGTTTGGGGGATTTTTTTTCAGTCCCGTGTAAGGCTCGTGACAATGCTGAAGGTCACGAGTTGCAACCACCTTCATGACCCGTGGCGGGGGCTGTTAAGCTTAGGCAAAACAGGATTATTCACTAGTGTGAAATGCTCAGATAAGCTGTTCAAATAGTTGACAAAAACATTTCCGCGCCCGGCCGCAGCTCTTCCCTGCCGCAGCCGCCTGCGCTCCTGTCCGCACCCGAAGCCCCGTGCCCGCAGAGGCAGCTGGGTCTGGAGCTGCCAGCGCCAGCAGCCCCAGAGCAGAATGAGCTCCCTGAGCAGAGGCCGAGGCTCATATACCCCAGGCCCCGCCCCCGGGCAAGTGGTGGGGATGGGACACAAGGGGGGGCGGTGCCGGGGGGGGGGGGGGGGGGTGGGGGGGGTGGGCAGCAAGGCACACCAACGGGAGGGTGGGGCATGGGGCAAAAAAGTCACGCCCGGGGGGGGCGGTGCTGGGGTGGGGTGCAGAATAACAAAGGCAAACCCGGGAAGGGGAGGGGGTGGGGGCCGGGCAGGGCACGGCCACTGTCGGCGAGGCCATGGGGGGGGCGGTGCTGGGGCGAGGTGCAAAGCAGCAAGGCACTCCCACGGGGGGGGGGCGGGGCGGGGCGCGGGGAAGCAGGGCACGCCCACGGGGGGGGGCGGTGCCGGGGCAGAAAAGGCACACCCGGGGGGGGGGGTCGGGGGGGGGCAAGCAGGGCACGCCTACAGTGGCCAGTGCCGAAGAACGGCAGCAAGGCACGCTCGCGGCGGGGGGGGGAGGCGCCGGGTGGATTTGGGGCCAGGCACACCCACCCTTAGCAAGGCCACCGAGTTGGGGGTGGCATGGGAAAAACCCCACCTGAAGGCAGAGACAGGGGTATGGGGGGGCATAGACAGGTGCAGACGTGGGGCGCATCCTCACGGCTGCTCGATAGTCTCACCTTCAAGTCCTAGGAAGGGAAATGCGGTCACCAACACGCCTCACAAAAAACAAGTTGCCATCCTGCAGGAAGTTCAGAATTCCGGGAAAATCCAGTGCACCTAGAACAAAACAGCACCAAAACTATCAGTTAAAAAAAAAGGCTGTGTGTTTTAAAACCCTCCTGTCACCCCTGAACACCCCGTAGGAAACTGCCGACGTTAAAAAAAAAAAAAAAAAAAAACAAACCAAAAAAAAAAAAAAAAACCCCAAAAAAACCCCAAAACCCAAGCTGCATCCCAGGGCGCTCTCTCCTGTGGGTGCCGCTGGACCCTGCCCAGTCCCACAGCTCTCGCCTCGCCCAGAAGGAGCTCCCTGGGCAGAGCCCGGGGCTCATCTACTCCAGGCCCCCCCGCACCGAACCGGCACTTGGGCATCCTGGAGGACTGCGGGCCCATAGAGCGCAAGTTCGGAGGACTGAGGGGCACTTCCGGCATCATGGAGGACCGCGGGGAAGCGGCGGGAGCCTGCCGGAGCCCCGGAGGAGCCGGTGAGTCCCCCGCGAAACGAGTGCCGGCGGCGCCGCCGTCTCGGGGCCGCATCCGCGTCGTTTCTCTCCGGAGCTGCGGCCGGTGCTTGGAGGGGGGCGAGTGTATGGCGCCGCCGTCTTGTGAAGGCTGAGGCTGCCCGCGGCGGGGATGGGGCCGCGCGGGCAGGAGGGGACAGGCCGCCGCCCCGCCGTGCAGAGCTGCGTTCCTTGCGTGTTTCGGCAGGAATCGCTCTCGAATCCGTCTCGCTCTCGAATCCGTCTCGCTCTCCGCGGCTTCCGGGCAGTTTCTCCGCCGGCCCTGCCGGTCCGCGGTTAGGCCGGCGCGGAGCACCGGTGACGGGACCTGCGTGCGTGCGGGCGTGCGTGCGTGCGTGCGTGAGGGGCTCTTGCGAGAAGCGCCTCACAATAAGCAGGCTCAGCTCCGGGGCGGCGCTAGTAAATGGCATGGTCCTCGGGCGCCGTTAATTCGTGCCACGCGTTTGAGCTGGAATTTGAGAGAATAGTCTGTTATTTAAATGGCCCGATTGAAGAGTTGACTGGTACAGAAAGCGGGTGAACGAACGGCTCACAGCCAGCGAGCGCTCCGTGTACCGCTGCTGAAGGGAGCAGGAGCAAAGCGCAGGCACCCGACTGACACAAGAGGAAAAGGTTCATTACCGTTGGAAATCACGGTTTCGGATTGTGAATTAGGACTCTAATGAGGGGTCCGTTCACGACGACCGTTACCCTAAACTGCTCCCAATTGGTATTCTATTTCTGCTTCCCAAGGAGAAAATTTTCATCTGATGGTGCTGCGGGGGTATCTTTAATGCATCAGTTTAAGATGGCTAGTATTGTTAAACGGGCACTCATGATGCCCAGTTAGCGTTCGATCTGTTTCTAAAATGAAATCTAAGGTTTTTGTTCGTCGGATTTAATGGGCGTCGTTTTTTTCTTTTAGCTCTACTTGGAAGGAATTGGTACCCGTCCCCTCCTCCCCCCCCCCAACGGCTATGTTTAAGTTTCGGCAGTCGTGACTCCCTGTTGGTTTTCTAATTTTCCTTTTATTTTAAATCTAAATCTTTTAGCGTTATGTTAGTTCACCACCGCCCGGGAATTCTTTTAGTACCTACGTTTAAACGTAGCCGTTATTGAACGATTCCTTTTTTTATTTCTCTTTATCTAAAAATCTAAAGCTTCGATTACTCTTTTGGTTCTAAGCAGGAGTCACTGTTGCCTCCCAGCTTGCTTACAGCGGTGTGCTCGTTTAAGCGTTAGAGCCTCCCAATTAGTTTCCAGTTCAATTGGTTTAGCAGTGGTTATGTTTAAATGGAGCTGTTCACGACTCCCAATTAGTTTTCTGTCTTTATCACTTCAAGAGGGTCTCTCAACTATTCATTTTTTGAATTGCAATAGGGACCGGGAATAATTACTGCCTGGTTCATTAAGTAACATCTGCCACTAAATTTAGTCATTACTCAACCCTAGGTAATATTTCTTCTCTTTAGGCGCGCTCTGATATTTTGTGACTTTACCACAAAGTGGATTAACTAGGACGCGTGATTTTTTTCTTTTCCTGTTAGAGTTGTTTCGCTACAGGTATTCCTTCCAGTTAGTGCTCTGTTGTTGCTATTCTGCTGCTTGCCCTTTGATTACATCAATGGGGAGTAAGTACTGTCTGCAAAGCGGGAAGCAATAGCTAGAGCGGACGACGGGCAGTATTTGCTCCCAAAGACTATTCTGGTTACTGTGACGGACATTTTTATTTTAAACGTTTTGACGTAAACGAGCGGTAAAAATTAAACTAATAGAAACTGACCACTTTGGAATTCCCCAGGAAAAACGACCGGAGCGAGGACGCCTGCCGCGGTCCACTTGGGACGCTCGACGGTTTTGCACTCCGTCTCCAAAGTTTGAAGCTCCGCGGAGCGCAACCTCCCCGAGCGGCGACTCGGCCTGTAGCCACCGCCCGCTCTTCTCTCCGGCTCCGCCACCCGTTTTTCCAGAGCAGCCCAAAATCCCGGGGAAGCGAACCCGCGCACAGCAGATACGCCGCGACACCAAACCTCCGGCTGTCCAGCTGCGCCGCCCCCGACCGTCGCTGCTGCGCCAACGGGAGCCTCCGGCCGACGCGGTGCCGAGCGCCCGCGACCCCGTCGGCCGCCGGCTCTGCCAGCGGCGCGGTCCGGCGAAATCCGCGACGCTGCCGAGTCTGCGGCGAGTCCGGGGCGTGTTTTTTTAGCGAAGGAAAATGCCGTTTCAAGTCTCAAGTCCGACCTGCAAGGAAAAAGAAAGCCCGCGTAACAAGGCTAGACCCGTTCCTGTCTGTTGCAGAACTTGTACCAGCGCTACATTCTGGACGGGACCGAATGACAAAGCCGAATGACAGCCTGCAAGAATCCTCCTCTCAGAGCTCTCTGGTTGCAAAGGGACTATTGTAGATCACCAGCAGTTGTAAGACACTGAGACTCCTACTTTTCTCCATCTGCCTCCCTCAACAGAAATAAGTCCCAAAGGACAGAAAACCCCAGGAAAGGGTTGAAACCAAACCGAACCCAAAGCAAAAACCAAAACCAAGGAAAAACCGTCGGGGAAAAGAGCCCCAAAGCATCAGGAACTGTACCAAGCACCTTAAGTAACACTGAAGCGACTCGAACCAAAACAAGTGACAAAGCAGCTCAGGAGAGGTGCCAGGAAAGACAAATGAGTCCACACAGAGCAACGCCCGTGTCCTTCTGAGAGGACTAGGCAGGTGAGAGAAGGCCCTTTGAAGGCCCGTGGTTCTGAGAAGGCCACTTGTCACGCAGATTGATTCTGGTGCCTGGATGGGAAATGGAGGGGACTGAGGGGCACACGAAGGGGAGGGAGGAACTCGGACAGCTTACGGAGATGCCTGCGGTGCAAAGCCAAAAAGACGGCTGCAGGATGGCTCGGCGTCGGTGCCATCGACCCCCCCCAAAAGATGCTGTGACCCCACTTGGGGACGACAGCCTCTGGCCCCGGCGCCCCCGGGGCTGGGCAGAGGCAGCAGCGCTCGGCATAGCTGGTGGCAGGGGGCCCGACGGGGTGGAACGCGTCCCGGCAGGGCCTGGCCAGGCCCAGGAGCACATCTGGTCCTCGCTGAGGGGCTGGAGCCGATGGGGCCCTGAGGAGTACAGGGGTGGCCTGGTGTCCCCGGCCGCAGCTCTTCCCTGCCGCAGCCGCCTGCGCTCCTGTCCGCGCCCGAAGCCCCGTGCCCGCAGAGGCAGCTGGGTCTGGAGCTGCCAGCGCCAGCAGCCCCAGAGCAGAATGAGCTCCCTGAGCAGAGGCCGAGGCTCATATACCCCAGGCCCCGCCCCCGGGCAAGTGGTGGGGATGGGACACAAGGGGGGGCGGTGCCGGGGGGGGGGGGTGGGGTGGGGGGGGTGGGCAGCAAGGCACGCCAACGGGAGGGTGGGGCATGGGGCAAAAAAGTCACGCCCGGGGGGGGCGGTGCTGGGGTGGGGTGCAGAATAACAAAGGCAAACCCGGGAAGGGGAGGGGGTGGGGGCCGGGCAGGGCACGGCCACTGTCGGCGAGGCCATGGGGGGGGCGGTGCTGGGGCGAGGTGCAAAGCAGCAAGGCACTCCCACGGGGGGGGGGCGGTGCCGGGGCAGAAAAGGCACACCCGGGGGGGGGGTCGGGGGGGGGCAAGCAGGGCACGCCTACAGTGGCCAGTGCCGAAGAACGGCAGCAAGGCACGCTCGCGGCGGGGGGGGGAGGCGCCGGGTGGATTTGGGGCCAGGCACACCCACCCTTAGCAAGGCCACCGAGTTGGGGGTGGCATGGGAAAAACCCCACCTGAAGGCAGAGACAGGGGTATGGGGGGGCATAGACAGGTGCAGACGTGGGGCGCATCCTCACGGCTGCTCGATAGTCTCACCTTCAAGTCCTAGGAAGGGAAATGCGGTCACCAACACGCCTCACAAAAAACAAGTTGCCATCCTGCAGGAAGTTCAGAATTCCGGGAAAATCCAGTGCACCTAGAACAAAACAGCACCAAAACTATCAGTTAAAAAAAAAGGCTGTGTGTTTTAAAACCCTCCTGTCACCCCTGAACACCCCGTAGGAAACTGCCGACGTTAAAAAAAAAAAAAAAAACAAACCAAAAAAAAAAAAAAAAAAAAAAACAAACCAAAAAAACCCCAAAACCCAAGCTGCATCCCAGGGCGCTCTCTCCTGTGGGTGCCGCTGGACCCTGCCCAGTCCCACAGCTCTCGCCTCGCCCAGAAGGAGCTCCCTGGGCAGAGCCCGGGGCTCATCTACTCCAGGCCCCCCCGCACCGAACCGGCACTTGGGCATCCTGGAGGACTGCGGGCCCATAGAGCGCAAGTTCGGAGGACTGAGGGGCACTTCCGGCATCATGGAGGACCGCGGGGAAGCGGCGGGAGCCTGCCGGAGCCCCGGAGGAGCCGGTGAGTCCCCCGCGAAACGAGTGCCGGCGGCGCCGCCGTCTCGGGGCCGCATCCGCGTCGTTTCTCTCCGGAGCTGCGGCCGGTGCTTGGAGGGGGGCGAGTGTATGGCGCCGCCGTCTTGTGAAGGCTGAGGCTGCCCGCGGCGGGGATGGGGCCGCGCGGGCAGGAGGGGACAGGCCGCCGCCCCGCCGTGCAGAGCTGCGTTCCTTGCGTGTTTCGGCAGGAATCGCTCTCGAATCCGTCTCGCTCTCGAATCCGTCTCGCTCTCCGCGGCTTCCGGGCAGTTTCTCCGCCGGCCCTGCCGGTCCGCGGTTAGGCCGGCGCGGAGCACCGGTGACGGGACCTGCGTGCGTGCGGGCGTGCGTGCGTGCGTGCGTGAGGGGCTCTTGCGAGAAGCGCCTCACAATAAGCAGGCTCAGCTCCGGGGCGGCGCTAGTAAATGGCATGGTCCTCGGGCGCCGTTAATTCGTGCCACGCGTTTGAGCTGGAATTTGAGAGAATAGTCTGTTATTTAAATGGCCCGATTGAAGAGTTGACTGGTACAGAAAGCGGGTGAACGAACGGCTCACAGCCAGCGAGCGCTCCGTGTACCGCTGCTGAAGGGAGCAGGAGCAAAGCGCAGGCACCCGACTGACACAAGAGGAAAAGGTTCATTACCGTTGGAAATCACGGTTTCGGATTGTGAATTAGGACTCTAATGAGGGGTCCGTTCACGACGACCGTTACCCTAAACTGCTCCCAATTGGTATTCTATTTCTGCTTCCCAAGGAGAAAATTTTCATCTGATGGTGCTGCGGGGGTATCTTTAATGCATCAGTTTAAGATGGCTAGTATTGTTAAACGGGCACTCATGATGCCCAGTTAGCGTTCGATCTGTTTCTAAAATGAAATCTAAGGTTTTTGTTCGTCGGATTTAATGGGCGTCGGTTTTTTCTTTTAGCTCTACTTGGAAGGAATTGGTACCCGTCCCCTCCTCCCCCCCCCCAACGGCTATGTTTAAGTTTCGGCAGTCGTGACTCCCTGTTGGTTTTCTAATTTTCCTTTTATTTTAAATCTAAATCTTTTAGCGTTATGTTAGTTCACCACCGCCCGGGAATTCTTTTAGTACCTACGTTTAAACGTAGCCGTTATTGAACGATTCCTTTTTTTATTTCTCTTTATCTAAAAATCTAAAGCTTCGATTACTCTTTTGGTTCTAAGCAGGAGTCACTGTTGCCTCCCAGCTTGCTTACAGCGGTGTGCTCGTTTAAGCGTTAGAGCCTCCCAATTAGTTTCCAGTTCAATTGGTTTAGCAGTGGTTATGTTTAAATGGAGCTGTTCACGACTCCCAATTAGTTTTCTGTCTTTATCACTTCAAGAGGGTCTCTCAACTATTCATTTTTTGAATTGCAATAGGGACCGGGAATAATTACTGCCTGGTTCATTAAGTAACATCTGCCACTAAATTTAGTCATTACTCAACCCTAGGTAATATTTCTTCTCTTTAGGCGCGCTCTGATATTTTGTGACTTTACCACGAAGTGGATTAACTAGGACGCGTGATTTTTTTCTTTTCCTGTTAGAGTTGTTTCGCTACAGGTATTCCTTCCAGTTAGTGCTCTGTTGTTGCTATTCTGCTGCTTGCCCTTTGATTACATCAATGGGGAGTAAGTACTGTCTGCAAAGCGGGAAGCAATAGCTAGAGCGGACGACGGGCAGTATTTGCTCCCAAAGACTATTCTGGTTACTGTGACGGACATTTTTATTTTAAACGTTTTGACGTAAACGAGCGGTAAAAATTAAACTAATAGAAACTGACCACTTTGGAATTCCCCAGGAAAAACGACCGGAGCGAGGACGCCTGCCGCGGTCCACTTGGGACGCTCGACGGTTTTGCACTCCGTCTCCAAAGTTTGAAGCTCCGCGGAGCGCAACCTCCCCGAGCGGCGACTCGGCCTGTAGCCACCGCCCGCTCTTCTCTCCGGCTCCGCCACCCGTTTTTCCAGAGCAGCCCAAAATCCCGGGGAAGCGAACCCGCGCACAGCAGATACGCCGCGACACCAAACCTCCGGCTGTCCAGCTGCGCCGCCCCCGACCGTCGCTGCTGCGCCAACGGGAGCCTCCGGCCGACGCGGTGCCGAGCGCCCGCGACCCCGTCGGCCGCCGGCTCTGCCAGCGGCGCGGTCCGGCGAAATCCGCGACGCTGCCGAGTCTGCGGCGAGTCCGGGGCGTGTTTTTTTAGCGAAGGAAAATGCCGTTTCAAGTCTCAAGTCCGACCTGCAAGGAAAAAGAAAGCCCGCGTAACAAGGCTAGACCCGTTCCTGTCTGTTGCAGAACTTGTACCAGCGCTACATTCTGGACGGGACCGAATGACAAAGCCGAATGACAGCCTGCAAGAATCCTCCTCTCAGAGCTCTCTGGTTGCAAAGGGACTATTGTAGATCACCAGCAGTTGTAAGACACTGAGACTCCTACTTTTCTCCATCTGCCTCCCTCAACAGAAATAAGTCCCAAAGGACAGAAAACCCCAGGAAAGGGTTGAAACCAAACCGAACCCAAACCAAAAACCAAAACCAAGGAAAAACCGTCGGGGAAAAGAGCCCCAAAGCATCAGGAACTGTACCAAGCACCTTAAGTAACACTGAAGCGACTCGAACCAAAACAAGTGACAAAGCAGCTCAGGAGAGGTGCCAGGAAAGACAAATGAGTCCACACAGAGCAACGCCCGTGTCCTTCTGAGAGGACTAGGCAGGTGAGAGAAGGCCCTTTGAAGGCCCGTGGTTCTGAGAAGGCCACTTGTCACGCAGATTGATTCTGGTGCCTGGATGGGAAATGGAGGGGACTGAGGGGCACACGAAGGGGAGGGAGGAACTCGGACAGCTTACGGAGATGCCTGCGGTGCAAAGCCAAAAAGACGGCTGCAGGATGGCTCGGCGTCGGTGCCATCGACCCCCCCCAAAAGATGCTGTGACCCCACTTGGGGACGACAGCCTCTGGCCCCGGCGCCCCCGGGGCTGGGCAGAGGCAGCAGCGCTCGGCATAGCTGGTGGCAGGGGGCCCGACGGGGTGGAACGCGTCCCGGCAGGGCCTGGCCAGGCCCAGGAGCACATCTGGTCCTCGCTGAGGGGCTGGAGCCGATGGGGCCCTGAGGAGTACAGGGGTGGCCTGGTGTCCCCGGCCGCAGCTCTTCCCTGCCGCAGCCGCCTGCGCTCCTGTCCGCGCCCGAAGCCCCGTGCCCGCAGAGGCAGCTGGGTCTGGAGCTGCCAGCGCCAGCAGCCCCAGAGCAGAATGAGCTCCCTGAGCAGAGGCCGAGGCTCATATACCCCAGGCCCCGCCCCCGGGCAAGTGGTGGGGATGGGACACAAGGGGGGGCGGTGCCGGGGGGTGGGGGGGGGGGGTGGGGGGGGTGGGCAGCAAGGCACGCCAACGGGAGGGTGGGGCATGGGGCAAAAAAGTCACGCCCGGGGGGGGCGGTGCTGGGGTGGGGTGCAGAATAACAAAGGCAAACCCGGGAAGGGGAGGGGGTGGGGGCCGGGCAGGGCACGGCCACTGTCGGCGAGGCCATGGGGGGGGCGGTGCTGGGGCGAGGTGCAAAGCAGCAAGGCACTCCCACGGGGGGGGGGCGGTGCCGGGGCAGAAAAGGCACACCCGGGGGGGGGGTCGGGGGGGGGCAAGCAGGGCACGCCTACAGTGGCCAGTGCCGAAGAACGGCAGCAAGGCACGCTCGCGGCGGGGGGGGGAGGCGCCGGGTGGATTTGGGGCCAGGCACACCCACCCTTAGCAAGGCCACCGAGTTGGGGGTGGCATGGGAAAAACCCCACCTGAAGGCAGAGACAGGGGTATGGGGGGGCATAGACAGGTGCAGACGTGGGGCGCATCCTCACGGCTGCTCGATAGTCTCACCTTCAAGTCCTAGGAAGGGAAATGCGGTCACCAACACGCCTCACAAAAAACAAGTTGCCATCCTGCAGGAAGTTCAGAATTCCGGGAAAATCCAGTGCACCTAGAACAAAACAGCACCAAAACTATCAGTTAAAAAAAAAGGCTGTGTGTTTTAAAACCCTCCTGTCACCCCTGAACACCCCGTAGGAAACTGCCGACGTTAAAAAAAAAAAAAAAACAACCAAAAAAAAAACAACCAAAAAAAAAAAAAACCCAAAAAAACCCCAAAACCCAAGCTGCATCCCAGGGCGCTCTCTCCTGTGGGTGCCGCTGGACCCTGCCCAGTCCCACAGCTCTCGCCTCGCCCAGAAGGAGCTCCCTGGGCAGAGCCCGGGGCTCATCTACTCCAGGCCCCCCCGCACCGAACCGGCACTTGGGCATCCTGGAGGACTGCGGGCCCATAGAGCGCAAGTTCGGAGGACTGAGGGGCACTTCCGGCATCATGGAGGACCGCGGGGAAGCGGCGGGAGCCTGCCGGAGCCCCGGAGGAGCCGGTGAGTCCCCCGCGAAACGAGTGCCGGCGGCGCCGCCGTCTCGGGGCCGCATCCGCGTCGTTTCTCTCCGGAGCTGCGGCCGGTGCTTGGAGGGGGGCGAGTGTATGGCGCCGCCGTCTTGTGAAGGCTGAGGCTGCCCGCGGCGGGGATGGGGCCGCGCGGGCAGGAGGGGACAGGCCGCCGCCCCGCCGTGCAGAGCTGCGTTCCTTGCGTGTTTCGGCAGGAATCGCTCTCGAATCCGTCTCGCTCTCGAATCCGTCTCGCTCTCCGCGGCTTCCGGGCAGTTTCTCCGCCGGCCCTGCCGGTCCGCGGTTAGGCCGGCGCGGAGCACCGGTGACGGGACCCGCGTGCGTGCGGGCGTGCGGGCGTGCGTGCGTGAGGGGCTCTTGCGAGAAGCGCCTCACAATAAGCAGGCTCAGCTCCGGGGCGGCGCTAGTAAATGGCATGGTCCTCGGGCGCCGTTAATTCGTGCCACGCGTTTGAGCTGGAATTTGAGAGAATAGTCTGTTATTTAAATGGCCCGATTGAAGAGTTGACTGGTACAGAAAGCGGGTGAACGAACGGCTCACAGCCAGCGAGCGCTCCGTGTACCGCTGCTGAAGGGAGCAGGAGCAAAGCGCAGGCACCCGACTGACACAAGAGGAAAAGGTTCATTACCGTTGGAAATCACGGTTTCGGATTGTGAATTAGGACTCTAATGAGGGGTCCGTTCACGACGACCGTTACCCTAAACTGCTCCCAATTGGTATTCTATTTCTGCTTCCCAAGGAGAAAATTTTCATCTGATGGTGCTGCGGGGGTATCTTTAATGCATCAGTTTAAGATGGCTAGTATTGTTAAACGGGCACTCATGATGCCCAGTTAGCGTTCGATCTGTTTCTAAAATGAAATCTAAGGTTTTTGTTCGTCGGATTTAATGGGCGTCGGTTTTTTCTTTTAGCTCTACTTGGAAGGAATTGGTACCCGTCCCCTCCTCCCCCCCCCCAACGGCTATGTTTAAGTTTCGGCAGTCGTGACTCCCTGTTGGTTTTCTAATTTTCCTTTTATTTTAAATCTAAATCTTTTAGCGTTATGTTAGTTCACCACCGCCCGGGAATTCTTTTAGTACCTACGTTTAAACGTAGCCGTTACTGAACGATTCCTTTTTTTATTTCTCTTTATCTAAAAATCTAAAGCTTCGATTACTCTTTTGGTTCTAAGCAGGAGTCACTGTTGCCTCCCAGCTTGCTTACAGCGGTGTGCTCGTTTAAGCGTTAGAGCCTCCCAATTAGTTTCCAGTTCAATTGGTTTAGCAGTGGTTATGTTTAAATGGAGCTGTTCACGACTCCCAATTAGTTTTCTGTCTTTATCACTTCAAGAGGGTCTCTCAACTATTCATTTTTTGAATTGCAATAGGGACCGGGAATAATTACTGCCTGGTTCATTAAGTAACATCTGCCACTAAATTTAGTCATTACTCAACCCTAGGTAATATTTCTTCTCTTTAGGCGCGCTCTGATATTTTGTGACTTTACCACGAAGTGGATTAACTAGGACGCGTGATTTTTTTCTTTTCCTGTTAGAGTTGTTTCGCTACAGGTATTCCTTCCAGTTAGTGCTCTGTTGTTGCTATTCTGCTGCTTGCCCTTTGATTACATCAATGGGGAGTAAGTACTGTCTGCAAAGCGGGAAGCAATAGCTAGAGCGGACGACGGGCAGTATTTGCTCCCAAAGACTATTCTGGTTACTGTGACGGACATTTTTATTTTAAACGTTTTGACGTAAACGAGCGGTAAAAATTAAACTAATAGAAACTGACCACTTTGGAATTCCCCAGGAAAAACGACCGGAGCGAGGACGCCTGCCGCGGTCCACTTGGGACGCTCGACGGTTTTGCACTCCGTCTCCAAAGTTTGAAGCTCCGCGGAGCGCAACCTCCCCGAGCGGCGACTCGGCCTGTAGCCACCGCCCGCTCTTCTCTCCGGCTCCGCCACCCGTTTTTCCAGAGCAGCCCAAAATCCCGGGGAAGCGAACCCGCGCACAGCAGATACGCCGCGACACCAAACCTCCGGCTGTCCAGCTGCGCCGCCCCCGACCGTCGCTGCTGCGCCAACGGGAGCCTCCGGCCGACGCGGTGCCGAGCGCCCGCGACCCCGTCGGCCGCCGGCTCTGCCAGCGGCGCGGTCCGGCGAAATCCGCGACGCTGCCGAGTCTGCGGCGAGTCCGGGGCGTGTTTTTTTAGCGAAGGAAAATGCCGTTTCAAGTCTCAAGTCCGACCTGCAAGGAAAAAGAAAGCCCGCGTAACAAGGCTAGACCCGTTCCTGTCTGTTGCAGAACTTGTACCAGCGCTACATTCTGGACGGGACCGAATGACAAAGCCGAATGACAGCCTGCAAGAATCCTCCTCTCAGAGCTCTCTGGTTGCAAAGGGACTATTGTAGATCACCAGCAGTTGTAAGACACTGAGACTCCTACTTTTCTCCATCTGCCTCCCTCAACAGAAATAAGTCCCAAAGGACAGAAAACCCCAGGAAAGGGTTGAAACCAAACCGAACCCAAAGCAAAAACCAAAACCAAGGAAAAACCGTCGGGGAAAAGAGCCCCAAAGCATCAGGAACTGTACCAAGCACCTTAAGTAACACTGAAGCGACTCGAACCAAAACAAGTGACAAAGCAGCTCAGGAGAGGTGCCAGGAAAGACAAATGAGTCCACACAGAGCAACGCCCGTGTCCTTCTGAGAGGACTAGGCAGGTGAGAGAAGGCCCTTTGAAGGCCCGTGGTTCTGAGAAGGCCACTTGTCACGCAGATTGATTCTGGTGCCTGGATGGGAAATGGAGGGGACTGAGGGGCACACGAAGGGGAGGGAGGAACTCGGACAGCTTACGGAGATGCCTGCGGTGCAAAGCCAAAAAGACGGCTGCAGGATGGCTCGGCGTCGGTGCCATCGACCCCCCCCAAAAGATGCTGTGACCCCACTTGGGGACGACAGCCTCTGGCCCCGGCGCCCCCGGGGCTGGGCAGAGGCAGCAGCGCTCGGCATAGCTGGTGGCAGGGGGCCCGACGGGGTGGAACGCGTCCCGGCAGGGCCTGGCCAGGCCCAGGAGCACATCTGGTCCTCGCTGAGGGGCTGGAGCCGATGGGGCCCTGAGGAGTACAGGGGTGGCCTGGTGTCCCCGGCCGCAGCTCTTCCCTGCCGCAGCCGCCTGCGCTCCTGTCCGCGCCCGAAGCCCCGTGCCCGCAGAGGCAGCTGGGTCTGGAGCTGCCAGCGCCAGCAGCCCCAGAGCAGAATGAGCTCCCTGAGCAGAGGCCGAGGCTCATATACCCCAGGCCCCGCCCCCGGGCAAGTGGTGGGGATGGGACACAAGGGGGGGCGGTGCCGGGGGGTGGGGGGGGGGGTGGGGGGGGTGGGCAGCAAGGCACGCCAACGGGAGGGTGGGGCATGGGGCAAAAAAGTCACGCCCGGGGGGGGCGGTGCTGGGGTGGGGTGCAGAATAACAAAGGCAAACCCGGGAAGGGGAGGGGGTGGGGGCCGGGCAGGGCACGGCCACTGTCGGCGAGGCCATGGGGGGGGCGGTGCTGGGGCGAGGTGCAAAGCAGCAAGGCACTCCCACGGGGGGGGGGCGGTGCCGGGGCAGAAAAGGCACACCCGGGGGGGGGGTCGGGGGGGGGCAAGCAGGGCACGCCTACAGTGGCCAGTGCCGAAGAACGGCAGCAAGGCACGCTCGCGGCGGGGGGGGGAGGCGCCGGGTGGATTTGGGGCCAGGCACACCCACCCTTAGCAAGGCCACCGAGTTGGGGGTGGCATGGGAAAAACCCCACCTGAAGGCAGAGACAGGGGTATGGGGGGGCATAGACAGGTGCAGACGTGGGGCGCATCCTCACGGCTGCTCGATAGTCTCACCTTCAAGTCCTAGGAAGGGAAATGCGGTCACCAACACGCCTCACAAAAAACAAGTTGCCATCCTGCAGGAAGTTCAGAATTCCGGGAAAATCCAGTGCACCTAGAACAAAACAGCACCAAAACTATCAGTTAAAAAAAAAGGCTGTGTGTTTTAAAACCCTCCTGTCACCCCTGAACACCCCGTAGGAAACTGCCGACGTTAAAAAAAAAAAAAAAAACAAACCAAAAAAAAAAAAAAAAAAAAAAACAAACCAAAAAAACCCCAAAACCCAAGCTGCATCCCAGGGCGCTCTCTCCTGTGGGTGCCGCTGGACCCTGCCCAGTCCCACAGCTCTCGCCTCGCCCAGAAGGAGCTCCCTGGGCAGAGCCCGGGGCTCATCTACTCCAGGCCCCCCCGCACCGAACCGGCACTTGGGCATCCTGGAGGACTGCGGGCCCATAGAGCGCAAGTTCGGAGGACTGAGGGGCACTTCCGGCATCATGGAGGACCGCGGGGAAGCGGCGGGAGCCTGCCGGAGCCCCGGAGGAGCCGGTGAGTCCCCCGCGAAACGAGTGCCGGCGGCGCCGCCGTCTCGGGGCCGCATCCGCGTCGTTTCTCTCCGGAGCTGCGGCCGGTGCTTGGAGGGGGGCGAGTGTATGGCGCCGCCGTCTTGTGAAGGCTGAGGCTGCCCGCGGCGGGGATGGGGCCGCGCGGGCAGGAGGGGACAGGCCGCCGCCCCGCCGTGCAGAGCTGCGTTCCTTGCGTGTTTCGGCAGGAATCGCTCTCGAATCCGTCTCGCTCTCGAATCCGTCTCGCTCTCCGCGGCTTCCGGGCAGTTTCTCCGCCGGCCCTGCCGGTCCGCGGTTAGGCCGGCGCGGAGCACCGGTGACGGGACCTGCGTGCGTGCGGGCGTGCGTGCGTGCGTGCGTGAGGGGCTCTTGCGAGAAGCGCCTCACAATAAGCAGGCTCAGCTCCGGGGCGGCGCTAGTAAATGGCATGGTCCTCGGGCGCCGTTAATTCGTGCCACGCGTTTGAGCTGGAATTTGAGAGAATAGTCTGTTATTTAAATGGCCCGATTGAAGAGTTGACTGGTACAGAAAGCGGGTGAACGAACGGCTCACAGCCAGCGAGCGCTCCGTGTACCGCTGCTGAAGGGAGCAGGAGCAAAGCGCAGGCACCCGACTGACACAAGAGGAAAAGGTTCATTACCGTTGGAAATCACGGTTTCGGATTGTGAATTAGGACTCTAATGAG
Organism: Leptosomus discolor; assembly: GCF_034619465.1. Lineage (NCBI taxonomy): Eukaryota > Metazoa > Chordata > Aves > Leptosomiformes > Leptosomidae > Leptosomus > Leptosomus discolor. The sequence continues at coordinate 183,169 of NW_028237880.1, forward strand.
GGGTCCGTTCACGACGACCGTTACCCTAAACTGCTCCCAATTGGTATTCTATTTCTGCTTCCCAAGGAGAAAATTTTCATCTGATGGTGCTGCGGGGGTATCTTTAATGCATCAGTTTAAGATGGCTAGTATTGTTAAACGGGCACTCATGATGCCCAGTTAGCGTTCGATCTGTTTCTAAAATGAAATCTAAGGTTTTTGTTCGTCGGATTTAATGGGCGTCGGTTTTTTCTTTTAGCTCTACTTGGAAGGAATTGGTACCCGTCCCCTCCTCCCCCCCCCCAACGGCTATGTTTAAGTTTCGGCAGTCGTGACTCCCTGTTGGTTTTCTAATTTTCCTTTTATTTTAAATCTAAATCTTTTAGCGTTATGTTAGTTCACCACCGCCCGGGAATTCTTTTAGTACCTACGTTTAAACGTAGCCGTTACTGAACGATTCCTTTTTTTATTTCTCTTTATCTAAAAATCTAAAGCTTCGATTACTCTTTTGGTTCTAAGCAGGAGTCACTGTTGCCTCCCAGCTTGCTTACAGCGGTGTGCTCGTTTAAGCGTTAGAGCCTCCCAATTAGTTTCCAGTTCAATTGGTTTAGCAGTGGTTATGTTTAAATGGAGCTGTTCACGACTCCCAATTAGTTTTCTGTCTTTATCACTTCAAGAGGGTCTCTCAACTATTCATTTTTTGAATTGCAATAGGGACCGGGAATAATTACTGCCTGGTTCATTAAGTAACATCTGCCACTAAATTTAGTCATTACTCAACCCTAGGTAATATTTCTTCTCTTTAGGCGCGCTCTGATATTTTGTGACTTTACCACGAAGTGGATTAACTAGGACGCGTGATTTTTTTCTTTTCCTGTTAGAGTTGTTTCGCTACAGGTATTCCTTCCAGTTAGTGCTCTGTTGTTGCTATTCTGCTGCTTGCCCTTTGATTACATCAATGGGGAGTAAGTACTGTCTGCAAAGCGGGAAGCAATAGCTAGAGCGGACGACGGGCAGTATTTGCTCCCAAAGACTATTCTGGTTACTGTGACGGACATTTTTATTTTAAACGTTTTGACGTAAACGAGCGGTAAAAATTAAACTAATAGAAACTGACCACTTTGGAATTCCCCAGGAAAAACGACCGGAGCGAGGACGCCTGCCGCGGTCCACTTGGGACGCTCGACGGTTTTGCACTCCGTCTCCAAAGTTTGAAGCTCCGCGGAGCGCAACCTCCCCGAGCGGCGACTCGGCCTGTAGCCACCGCCCGCTCTTCTCTCCGGCTCCGCCACCCGTTTTTCCAGAGCAGCCCAAAATCCCGGGGAAGCGAACCCGCGCACAGCAGATACGCCGCGACACCAAACCTCCGGCTGTCCAGCTGCGCCGCCCCCGACCGTCGCTGCTGCGCCAACGGGAGCCTCCGGCCGACGCGGTGCCGAGCGCCCGCGACCCCGTCGGCCGCCGGCTCTGCCAGCGGCGCGGTCCGGCGAAATCCGCGACGCTGCCGAGTCTGCGGCGAGTCCGGGGCGTGTTTTTTTAGCGAAGGAAAATGCCGTTTCAAGTCTCAAGTCCGACCTGCAAGGAAAAAGAAAGCCCGCGTAACAAGGCTAGACCCGTTCCTGTCTGTTGCAGAACTTGTACCAGCGCTACATTCTGGACGGGACCGAATGACAAAGCCGAATGACAGCCTGCAAGAATCCTCCTCTCAGAGCTCTCTGGTTGCAAAGGGACTATTGTAGATCACCAGCAGTTGTAAGACACTGAGACTCCTACTTTTCTCCATCTGCCTCCCTCAACAGAAATAAGTCCCAAAGGACAGAAAACCCCAGGAAAGGGTTGAAACCAAACCGAACCCAAAGCAAAAACCAAAACCAAGGAAAAACCGTCGGGGAAAAGAGCCCCAAAGCATCAGGAACTGTACCAAGCACCTTAAGTAACACTGAAGCGACTCGAACCAAAACAAGTGACAAAGCAGCTCAGGAGAGGTGCCAGGAAAGACAAATGAGTCCACACAGAGCAACGCCCGTGTCCTTCTGAGAGGACTAGGCAGGTGAGAGAAGGCCCTTTGAAGGCCCGTGGTTCTGAGAAGGCCACTTGTCACGCAGATTGATTCTGGTGCCTGGATGGGAAATGGAGGGGACTGAGGGGCACACGAAGGGGAGGGAGGAACTCGGACAGCTTACGGAGATGCCTGCGGTGCAAAGCCAAAAAGACGGCTGCAGGATGGCTCGGCGTCGGTGCCATCGACCCCCCCCAAAAGATGCTGTGACCCCACTTGGGGACGACAGCCTCTGGCCCCGGCGCCCCCGGGGCTGGGCAGAGGCAGCAGCGCTCGGCATAGCTGGTGGCAGGGGGCCCGACGGGGTGGAACGCGTCCCGGCAGGGCCTGGCCAGGCCCAGGAGCACATCTGGTCCTCGCTGAGGGGCTGGAGCCGATGGGGCCCTGAGGAGTACAGGGGTGGCCTGGTGTCCCCGGCCGCAGCTCTTCCCTGCCGCAGCCGCCTGCGCTCCTGTCCGCGCCCGAAGCCCCGTGCCCGCAGAGGCAGCTGGGTCTGGAGCTGCCAGCGCCAGCAGCCCCAGAGCAGAATGAGCTCCCTGAGCAGAGGCCGAGGCTCATATACCCCAGGCCCCGCCCCCGGGCAAGTGGTGGGGATGGGACACAAGGGGGGGCGGTGCCGGGGGGGGGGGGTGGGGTGGGGGGGGTGGGCAGCAAGGCACGCCAACGGGAGGGTGGGGCATGGGGCAAAAAAGTCACGCCCGGGGGGGGCGGTGCTGGGGTGGGGTGCAGAATAACAAAGGCAAACCCGGGAAGGGGAGGGGGTGGGGGCCGGGCAGGGCACGGCCACTGTCGGCGAGGCCATGGGGGGGGCGGTGCTGGGGCGAGGTGCAAAGCAGCAAGGCACTCCCACGGGGGGGGGGCGGTGCCGGGGCAGAAAAGGCACACCCGGGGGGGGGGTCGGGGGGGGGCAAGCAGGGCACGCCTACAGTGGCCAGTGCCGAAGAACGGCAGCAAGGCACGCTCGCGGCGGGGGGGGGAGGCGCCGGGTGGATTTGGGGCCAGGCACACCCACCCTTAGCAAGGCCACCGAGTTGGGGGTGGCATGGGAAAAACCCCACCTGAAGGCAGAGACAGGGGTATGGGGGGGCATAGACAGGTGCAGACGTGGGGCGCATCCTCACGGCTGCTCGATAGTCTCACCTTCAAGTCCTAGGAAGGGAAATGCGGTCACCAACACGCCTCACAAAAAACAAGTTGCCATCCTGCAGGAAGTTCAGAATTCCGGGAAAATCCAGTGCACCTAGAACAAAACAGCACCAAAACTATCAGTTAAAAAAAAAGGCTGTGTGTTTTAAAACCCTCCTGTCACCCCTGAACACCCCGTAGGAAACTGCCGACGTTAAAAAAAAAAAAAAAAAAACACAAAAAAAAACCAACCAAAAAAAAAAAAACCCAAAAAAACCCCAAAACCCAAGCTGCATCCCAGGGCGCTCTCTCCTGTGGGTGCCGCTGGACCCTGCCCAGTCCCACAGCTCTCGCCTCGCCCAGAAGGAGCTCCCTGGGCAGAGCCCGGGGCTCATCTACTCCAGGCCCCCCCGCACCGAACCGGCACTTGGGCATCCTGGAGGACTGCGGGCCCATAGAGCGCAAGTTCGGAGGACTGAGGGGCACTTCCGGCATCATGGAGGACCGCGGGGAAGCGGCGGGAGCCTGCCGGAGCCCCGGAGGAGCCGGTGAGTCCCCCGCGAAACGAGTGCCGGCGGCGCCGCCGTCTCGGGGCCGCATCCGCGTCGTTTCTCTCCGGAGCTGCGGCCGGTGCTTGGAGGGGGGCGAGTGTATGGCGCCGCCGTCTTGTGAAGGCTGAGGCTGCCCGCGGCGGGGATGGGGCCGCGCGGGCAGGAGGGGACAGGCCGCCGCCCCGCCGTGCAGAGCTGCGTTCCTTGCGTGTTTCGGCAGGAATCGCTCTCGAATCCGTCTCGCTCTCGAATCCGTCTCGCTCTCCGCGGCTTCCGGGCAGTTTCTCCGCCGGCCCTGCCGGTCCGCGGTTAGGCCGGCGCGGAGCACCGGTGACGGGACCTGCGTGCGTGCGTGCGTGCGTGCGTGAGGGGCTCTTGCGAGAAGCGCCTCACAATAAGCAGGCTCAGCTCCGGGGCGGCGCTAGTAAATGGCATGGTCCTCGGGCGCCGTTAATTCGTGCCACGCGTTTGAGCTGGAATTTGAGAGAATAGTCTGTTATTTAAATGGCCCGATTGAAGAGTTGACTGGTACAGAAAGCGGGTGAACGAACGGCTCACAGCCAGCGAGCGCTCCGTGTACCGCTGCTGAAGGGAGCAGGAGCAAAGCGCAGGCACCCGACTGACACAAGAGGAAAAGGTTCATTACCGTTGGAAATCACGGTTTCGGATTGTGAATTAGGACTCTAATGAGGGGTCCGTTCACGACGACCGTTACCCTAAACTGCTCCCAATTGGTATTCTATTTCTGCTTCCCAAGGAGAAAATTTTCATCTGATGGTGCTGCGGGGGTATCTTTAATGCATCAGTTTAAGATGGCTAGTATTGTTAAACGGGCACTCATGATGCCCAGTTAGCGTTCGATCTGTTTCTAAAATGAAATCTAAGGTTTTTGTTCGTCGGATTTAATGGGCGTCGTTTTTTTCTTTTAGCTCTACTTGGAAGGAATTGGTACCCGTCCCCTCCTCCCCCCCCCCAACGGCTATGTTTAAGTTTCGGCAGTCGTGACTCCCTGTTGGTTTTCTAATTTTCCTTTTATTTTAAATCTAAATCTTTTAGCGTTATGTTAGTTCACCACCGCCCGGGAATTCTTTTAGTACCTACGTTTAAACGTAGCCGTTATTGAACGATTCCTTTTTTTATTTCTCTTTATCTAAAAATCTAAAGCTTCGATTACTCTTTTGGTTCTAAGCAGGAGTCACTGTTGCCTCCCAGCTTGCTTACAGCGGTGTGCTCGTTTAAGCGTTAGAGCCTCCCAATTAGTTTCCAGTTCAATTGGTTTAGCAGTGGTTATGTTTAAATGGAGCTGTTCACGACTCCCAATTAGTTTTCTGTCTTTATCACTTCAAGAGGGTCTCTCAACTATTCATTTTTTGAATTGCAATAGGGACCGGGAATAATTACTGCCTGGTTCATCAAGTAACATCTGCCACTAAATTTAGTCATTACTCAACCCTAGGTAATATTTCTTCTCTTTAGGCGCGCTCTGATATTTTGTGACTTTACCACGAAGTGGATTAACTAGGACGCGTGATTTTTTTCTTTTCCTGTTAGAGTTGTTTCGCTACAGGTATTCCTTCCAGTTAGTGCTCTGTTGTTGCTATTCTGCTGCTTGCCCTTTGATTACATCAATGGGGAGTAAGTACTGTCTGCAAAGCGGGAAGCAATAGCTAGAGCGGACGACGGGCAGTATTTGCTCCCAAAGACTATTCTGGTTACTGTGACGGACATTTTTATTTTAAACGTTTTGACGTAAACGAGCGGTAAAAATTAAACTAATAGAAACTGACCACTTTGGAATTCCCCAGGAAAAACGACCGGAGCGAGGACGCCTGCCGCGGTCCACTTGGGACGCTCGACGGTTTTGCACTCCGTCTCCAAAGTTTGAAGCTCCGCGGAGCGCAACCTCCCCGAGCGGCGACTCGGCCTGTAGCCACCGCCCGCTCTTCTCTCCGGCTCCGCCACCCGTTTTTCCAGAGCAGCCCAAAATCCCGGGGAAGCGAACCCGCGCACAGCAGATACGCCGCGACACCAAACCTCCGGCTGTCCAGCTGCGCCGCCCCCGACCGTCGCTGCTGCGCCAACGGGAGCCTCCGGCCGACGCGGTGCCGAGCGCCCGCGACCCCGTCGGCCGCCGGCTCTGCCAGCGGCGCGGTCCGGCGAAATCCGCGACGCTGCCGAGTCTGCGGCGAGTCCGGGGCGTGTTTTTTTAGCGAAGGAAAATGCCGTTTCAAGTCTCAAGTCCGACCTGCAAGGAAAAAGAAAGCCCGCGTAACAAGGCTAGACCCGTTCCTGTCTGTTGCAGAACTTGTACCAGCGCTACATTCTGGACGGGACCGAATGACAAAGCCGAATGACAGCCTGCAAGAATCCTCCTCTCAGAGCTCTCTGGTTGCAAAGGGACTATTGTAGATCACCAGCAGTTGTAAGACACTGAGACTCCTACTTTTCTCCATCTGCCTCCCTCAACAGAAATAAGTCCCAAAGGACAGAAAACCCCAGGAAAGGGTTGAAACCAAACCGAACCCAAAGCAAAAACCAAAACCAAGGAAAAACCGTCGGGGAAAAGAGCCCCAAAGCATCAGGAACTGTACCAAGCACCTTAAGTAACACTGAAGCGACTCGAACCAAAACAAGTGACAAAGCAGCTCAGGAGAGGTGCCAGGAAAGACAAATGAGTCCACACAGAGCAACGCCCGTGTCCTTCTGAGAGGACTAGGCAGGTGAGAGAAGGCCCTTTGAAGGCCCGTGGTTCTGAGAAGGCCACTTGTCACGCAGATTGATTCTGGTGCCTGGATGGGAAATGGAGGGGACTGAGGGGCACACGAAGGGGAGGGAGGAACTCGGACAGCTTACGGAGATGCCTGCGGTGCAAAGCCAAAAAGACGGCTGCAGGATGGCTCGGCGTCGGTGCCATCGACCCCCCCCAAAAGATGCTGTGACCCCACTTGGGGACGACAGCCTCTGGCCCCGGCGCCCCCGGGGCTGGGCAGAGGCAGCAGCGCTCGGCATAGCTGGTGGCAGGGGGCCCGACGGGGTGGAACGCGTCCCGGCAGGGCCTGGCCAGGCCCAGGAGCACATCTGGTCCTCGCTGAGGGGCTGGAGCCGATGGGGCCCTGAGGAGTACAGGGGTGGCCTGGTGTCCCCGGCCGCAGCTCTTCCCTGCCGCAGCCGCCTGCGCTCCTGTCCGCGCCCGAAGCCCCGTGCCCGCAGAGGCAGCTGGGTCTGGAGCTGCCAGCGCCAGCAGCCCCAGAGCAGAATGAGCTCCCTGAGCAGAGGCCGAGGCTCATATACCCCAGGCCCCGCCCCCGGGCAAGTGGTGGGGATGGGACACAAGGGGGGGCGGTGCCGGGGGGTGGGGGGGGGGGGGGGGGGGGTGGGCAGCAAGGCACGCCAACGGGAGGGTGGGGCATGGGGCAAAAAAGTCACGCCCGGGGGGGGGGGGGGCGGTGCTGGGGTGGGGTGCAGAATAGCAAAGGCAAACCCGGGAAGGGGAGGGGGTGGGGGCCGGGCAGGGCACGGCCACTGTCGGCGAGGCCATGGGGGGGGCGGTGCTGGGGCGAGGTGCAAAGCAGCAAGGCACTCCCACGGGGGGGGGGCGGTGCCGGGGCAGAAAAGGCACACCCGGGGGGGGGGTCGGGGGGGGGCAAGCAGGGCACGCCTACAGTGGCCAGTGCCGAAGAACGGCAGCAAGGCACGCTCGCGGCGGGGGGGGGAGGCGCCGGGTGGATTTGGGGCCAGGCACACCCACCCTTAGCAAGGCCACCGAGTTGGGGGTGGCATGGGAAAAACCCCACCTGAAGGCAGAGACAGGGGTATGGGGGGGCATAGACAGGTGCAGACGTGGGGCGCATCCTCACGGCTGCTCGATAGTCTCACCTTCAAGTCCTAGGAAGGGAAATGCGGTCACCAACACGCCTCACAAAAAACAAGTTGCCATCCTGCAGGAAGTTCAGAATTCCGGGAAAATCCAGTGCACCTAGAACAAAACAGCACCAAAACTATCAGTTAAAAAAAAAGGCTGTGTGTTTTAAAACCCTCCTGTCACCCCTGAACACCCCGTAGGAAACTGCCGACGTTAAAAAAAAAAAAAAAAAAAAAAAAACAAAAAACACCAAAAAAACCCCAAAACCCAAGCTGCATCCCAGGGCGCTCTCTCCTGTGGGTGCCGCTGGACCCTGCCCAGTCCCACAGCTCTCGCCTCGCCCAGAAGGAGCTCCCTGGGCAGAGCCCGGGGCTCATCTACTCCAGGCCCCCCCGCACCGAACCGGCACTTGGGCATCCTGGAGGACTGCGGGCCCATAGAGCGCAAGTTCGGAGGACTGAGGGGCACTTCCGGCATCATGGAGGACCGCGGGGAAGCGGCGGGAGCCTGCCGGAGCCCCGGAGGAGCCGGTGAGTCCCCCGCGAAACGAGTGCCGGCGGCGCCGCCGTCTCGGGGCCGCATCCGCGTCGTTTCTCTCCGGAGCTGCGGCCGGTGCTTGGAGGGGGGCGAGTGTATGGCGCCGCCGTCTTGTGAAGGCTGAGGCTGCCCGCGGCGGGGATGGGGCCGCGCGGGCAGGAGGGGACAGGCCGCCGCCCCGCCGTGCAGAGCTGCGTTCCTTGCGTGTTTCGGCAGGAATCGCTGTTGAATCCGTCTCGCTCTCGAATCCGTCTCGCTCTCCGCGGCTTCCGGGCAGTTTCTCCGCCGGCCCTGCCGGTCCGCGGTTAGGCCGGCGCGGAGCACCGGTGACGGGACCTGCGTGCGTGCGTGCGTGCGTGAGGGGCTCTTGCGAGAAGCGCCTCACAATAAGCAGGCTCAGCTCCGGGGCGGCGCTAGTAAATGGCATGGTCCTCGGGCGCCGTTAATTCGTGCCACGCGTTTGAGCTGGAATTTGAGAGAATAGTCTGTTATTTAAATGGCCCGATTGAAGAGTTGACTGGTACAGAAAGCGGGTGAACGAACGGCTCACAGCCAGCGAGCGCTCCGTGTACCGCTGCTGAAGGGAGCAGGAGCAAAGCGCAGGCACCCGACTGACACAAGAGGAAAAGGTTCATTACCGTTGGAAATCACGGTTTCGGATTGTGAATTAGGACTCTAATGAGGGGTCCGTTCACGACGACCGTTACCCTAAACTGCTCCCAATTGGTATTCTATTTCTGCTTCCCAAGGAGAAAATTTTCATCTGATGGTGCTGCGGGGGTATCTTTAATGCATCAGTTTAAGATGGCTAGTATTGTTAAACGGGCACTCATGATGCCCAGTTAGCGTTCGATCTGTTTCTAAAATGAAATCTAAGGTTTTTGTTCGTCGGATTTAATGGGCGTCGGTTTTTTCTTTTAGCTCTACTTGGAAGGAATTGGTACCCGTCCCCTCCTCCCCCCCCCCCAACGGCTATGTTTAAGTTTCGGCAGTCGTGACTCCCTGTTGGTTTTCTAATTTTCCTTTTATTTTAAATCTAAATCTTTTAGCGTTATGTTAGTTCACCACCGCCCGGGAATTCTTTTAGTACCTACGTTTAAACGTAGCCGTTATTGAACGATTCCTTTTTTTATTTCTCTTTATCTAAAAATCTAAAGCTTCGATTACTCTTTTGGTTCTAAGCAGGAGTCACTGTTGCCTCCCAGCTTGCTTACAGCGGTGTGCTCGTTTAAGCGTTAGAGCCTCCCAATTAGTTTCCAGTTCAATTGGTTTAGCAGTGGTTATGTTTAAATGGAGCTGTTCACGACTCCCAATTAGTTTTCTGTCTTTATCACTTCAAGAGGGTCTCTCAACTATTCATTTTTTGAATTGCAATAGGGACCGGGAATAATTACTGCCTGGTTCATTAAGTAACATCTGCCACTAAATTTAGTCATTACTCAACCCTAGGTAATATTTCTTCTCTTTAGGCGCGCTCTGATATTTTGTGACTTTACCACGAAGTGGATTAACTAGGACGCGTGATTTTTTTCTTTTCCTGTTAGAGTTGTTTCGCTACAGGTATTCCTTCCAGTTAGTGCTCTGTTGTTGATATTCTGCTGCTTGCCCTTTGATTACGTCAATGGGGAGTAAGTACTGTCTGCAAAGCGGGAAGCAATAGCTAGAGCGGACGACGGGCAGTATTTGCTCCCAAAGACTATTCTGGTTACTGTGACGGACATTTTTATTTTAAACGTTTTGACGTAAACGAGCGGTAAAAATTAAACTAATAGAAACTGACCACTTTGGAATTCCCCAGGAAAAACGACCGGAGCGAGGACGCCTGCCGCGGTCCACTTGGGACGCTCGACGGTTTTGCACTCCGTCTCCAAAGTTTGAAGCTCCGCGGAGCGCAACCTCCCCGAGCGGCGACTCGGCCTGTAGCCACCGCCCGCTCTTCTCTCCGGCTCCGCCACCCGTTTTTCCAGAGCAGCCCAAAATCCCGGGGAAGCGAACCCGCGCACAGCAGATACGCCGCGACACCAAACCTCCGGCTGTCCAGCTGCGCCGCCCCCGACCGTCGCTGCTGCGCCAACGGGAGCCTCCGGCCGACGCGGTGCCGAGCGCCCGCGACCCCGTCGGCCGCCGGCTCTGCCAGCGGCGCGGTCCGGCGAAATCCGCGACGCTGCCGAGTCTGCGGCGAGTCCGGGGCGTGTTTTTTTAGCGAAGGAAAATGCCGTTTCAAGTCTCAAGTCCGACCTGCAAGGAAAAAGAAAGCCCGCGTAACAAGGCTAGACCCGTTCCTGTCTGTTGCAGAACTTGTACCAGCGCTACATTCTGGACGGGACCGAATGACAAAGCCGAATGACAGCCTGCAAGAATCCTCCTCTCAGAGCTCTCTGGTTGCAAAGGGACTATTGTAGATCACCAGCAGTTGTAAGACACTGAGACTCCTACTTTTCTCCATCTGCCTCCCTCAACAGAAATAAGTCCCAAAGGACAGAAAACCCCAGGAAAGGGTTGAAACCAAACCGAACCCAAAGCAAAAACCAAAACCAAGGAAAAACCGTCGGGGAAAAGAGCCCCAAAGCATCAGGAACTGTACCAAGCACCTTAAGTAACACTGAAGCGACTCGAACCAAAACAAGTGACAAAGCAGCTCAGGAGAGGTGCCAGGAAAGACAAATGAGTCCACACAGAGCAACGCCCGTGTCCTTCTGAGAGGACTAGGCAGGTGAGAGAAGGCCCTTTGAAGGCCCGTGGTTCTGAGAAGGCCACTTGTCACGCAGATTGATTCTGGTGCCTGGATGGGAAATGGAGGGGACTGAGGGGCACACGAAGGGGAGGGAGGAACTCGGACAGCTTACGGAGATGCCTGCGGTGCAAAGCCAAAAAGACGGCTGCAGGATGGCTCGGCGTCGGTGCCATCGACCCCCCCCAAAAGATGCTGTGACCCCACTTGGGGACGACAGCCTCTGGCCCCGGCGCCCCCGGGGCTGGGCAGAGGCAGCAGCGCTCGGCATAGCTGGTGGCAGGGGGCCCGACGGGGTGGAACGCGTCCCGGCAGGGCCTGGCCAGGCCCAGGAGCACATCTGGTCCTCGCTGAGGGGCTGGAGCCGATGGGGCCCTGAGGAGTACAGGGGTGGCCTGGTGTCCCCGGCCGCAGCTCTTCCCTGCCGCAGCCGCCTGCGCTCCTGTCCGCGCCCGAAGCCCCGTGCCCGCAGAGGCAGCTGGGTCTGGAGCTGCCAGCGCCAGCAGCCCCAGAGCAGAATGAGCTCCCTGAGCAGAGGCCGAGGCTCATATACCCCAGGCCCCGCCCCCGGGCAAGTGGTGGGGATGGGACACAAGGGGGGGCGGTGCCGGGGGGGTGGGGGTGGGGTGGGGGGGGTGGGCAGCAAGGCACGCCAACGGGAGGGTGGGGCATGGGGCAAAAAAGTCACGCCCGGGGGGGGGGCAGTGCTGGGGTGGGGTGCAGAATAACAAAGGCAAACCCGGGAAGGGGAGGGGGTGGGGGCCGGGCAGGGCACGGCCACTGTCGGCGAGGCCATGGGGGGGGCGGTGCTGGGGCGAGGTGCAAAGCAGCAAGGCACTCCCACGGGGGGGGGCGGTGCCGGGGCAGAAAAGGCACACCCGGGGGGGGGGTCGGGGGGGGGCAAGCAGGGCACGCCTACAGTGGCCAGTGCCGAAGAACGGCAGCAAGGCACGCTCGCGGCGGGGGGGGGAGGCGCCGGGTGGATTTGGGGCCAGGCACACCCACCCTTAGCAAGGCCACCGAGTTGGGGGTGGCATGGGAAAAACCCCACCTGAAGGCAGAGACAGGGGTATGGGGGGGCATAGACAGGTGCAGACGTGGGGCGCATCCTCACGGCTGCTCGATAGTCTCACCTTCAAGTCCTAGGAAGGGAAATGCGGTCACCAACACGCCTCACAAAAAACAAGTTGCCATCCTGCAGGAAGTTCAGAATTCCGGGAAAATCCAGTGCACCTAGAACAAAACAGCACCAAAACTATCAGTTAAAAAAAAGGCTGTGTGTTTTAAAACCCTCCTGTCACCCCTGAACACCCCCTAGGAAACTGCTGACATAAAAACAAGAAAAAAAAAAAGCCCAAGCTTCATCCCAGGGCACTTTCTACTGTGGGTGCTGCTGGACCCTGCCTAGTCCCAGAGTTCTTGCCTCGCACATAAGAAGGAGCTTCCTGGGAGAGCTCGGGGCTCATCTACCCCAGGCCCCAACCACCACCCTTCCCACAATCATAGGCAACTGGGTAAACTGAGACACGGAGAGAGGGGACCTAGAAATGCCAGTTTCACAAGCAATGAGGAAGAATGAAATCAGAGCTGGTGGGGTGCCAGAAAGGAAACGACATAGAAAGGAAAGGTAGAAGGTGACACTTTACAGGGCAATGCTAGCAAAAGAGCAAAAAGCTTTGGGGAACTAGACAGCCTGAAAGGCAGACAGAGGCAGGGACAGGCAAGGAGGCAGGCAGAGATCCAGAGAACCGGGGCAGGGATGGCCCTGGACACACACGAGGGGACACGTGGCTCCTGGTGCCAACGGCAGACCTTCACCGCCCCGAGGCTTTTCTCTCTGTCTCTGCCCCTTCCTCCTCCACAGTGCCAGCTGCCTGACCTTAGGAGCAGGCGGTGGGTGACTCAATGCACTTCTCTCACGAGGTTTCCTGGACATGCAGCAGCTCACACGTGTGCAGCCAACAGAGGAGCCAAGGTCCTGGTGCTGTGTTATGGTGGCATTCTCTGTTGTGGATGGGTGGGAGGGATCATTCCTTGCCACAGGGACCAGCTGGAGACAGTTGCCTGTGGAAGCCCCTTGGTTTGACTCCTCAGCCAGCTCCTGCAGGCAGGCATGCCCAGGCAGCCCCCTTCATAGCCCAAAGTAGGGCCAGCCCCATCATTAGCCTCAGTGGCCACACCTGCCCCAGCTGGAGCCCATCAGGAACAGGGGCCTGGGCAAAGCCCCACAGCACATGGCCCCCTCCCCCGCACCTGCCCACAGCCACGAGCTCTGCACCCAGGGGCTTGAATACCATCCAGGGGCACAGAGGAGGCAGGAAAAGTTTACTCACCTCTGCCCAGAACAAATCCTGGCACTTAGGTGGCTACAAGGCTCAGTGTGCAAACACAGCAAACGCAGCAGGAGAGAAGGGAAAAAGCAGGAGGAAGGTAGAGAAGAGGTGGGGGACAGGCAGCCAGTAAACAGGATGCTGCAAACAGGAGAGGGACAGGGAGCAGGACAGTAGCATAGAGAGAGGAGTACTGGGACACTGAGCGAAAAACTCAGGGAGAGATGGAGGAATACATAAGAGCGAGGAGGAGCAGGAGAGAGAGGCCAAAGGGAGCAGCAGGACCACAAGGCAGGGACAAGACAAGGGACAGCGAAATATTGTAAAGCAATAGGGGAAAAGAAACAGAGGCAAGAACTAACACATAGGGTCAGGAAGACAAAAAGAGGGAGCCTTACAAAGACAATGTAAAAAGTGACACCATTTCCACCCCCATCTTGACTTCCACATTTTCCCTGACTTCGCACCCCATCTCAGCCTCCACTTTCTTCCAGCCCTGCCTCTCCCCCTGGCTTGAGGGGAAGCCCCAGTGCAATCAGGAAGGTGTTAGGCTGTCCATCAGGCTCCCACAGCAAAGGGGCCAGGACAGAAAGCCATTGCTGGCCCTCCCCATCCCTGGGCAGCCCTTTCCCAGGCAGCAGAAGGAGCGGCAGGCAGGGCAGCAGAGGTGGACCGGGACACACACAGGAGAACGTGTGACTCACCCCAGCTCCTGGCACCAGCTCAGATCTTCAGCACCCCAACACTTTTCTCTCAACTCCCCTCCACTGCCAGGCTGGCCAGCAGCTCACACACACAGCCGATGCAGGCACCAAGCTGCCAGCAACGTGTGCTGGTGGTCTGCTCCATCATGGACAGCTCAGGGGGATCCTTCCTTACCACAGGGACCAGCCATTCCATTCTGGAGGTAGCTCCAGCTACCTCCTCAGCCAGTTCCCCTTTATCAGCTCCCTCAGGCAGCCCCTTTATAGCCCACAGGAGGGCCGGCCCTGTTATTAGCCCCACTGGCCACACCTGGAGCCCATCAGGAACAGGGGCCACAGGCAAGAACAAGCACCCAGGGACAAGGAGCTCTGAAGAGGGAGATGTAGGAAGAAAATGTAAAAAGCAATACTGCTTTTCCACTCTCCCACCCACCCCTGCCCTTGGGAAAGCCTGATGGAAACCATGAGACTTCAGGGTGTCCCTGCTGGGTGCCCCTCATTCCCCCTGATATCTACTGGTGATGGCATTTTGGGCCCAAGGAAGTGCCAGAGTGATGTTTGGAATGCAAACAGTTTATTTAAAACAGTTTGCGTCTGGAGCAGCAGTTCTTGTAGTGGTGGGGGCAAGGCAGGTGCATGGAGCAGGGACAAGGGGGGGACACAAAACATGGTAATGGGAGGCAGGTGCAAGGCACACCCATGGGGGGGGGGGGGGGGGGGGGGGAGGAAGGCAGGTGCACAGGGGGAGGATAGGGTGTGAGCTATGCACACCCATAAAGTGGGTACAAAAATCTGTCAGGGATAACCTGATTGAGGAAGATGAAGTTGACCTTGACAGTATTCCAGTATACCCTTGAAAAGACGGAAGAAGTGGATGAAGAATGTTGTAAACAAGTTTGAGGAAGTTATAAGAGACTGAGCAAGAAGAGACTGAGCAAGTAATACCACAGAGCAGAAACTTGGCAAGAGAACAGTAGGTACAGTGAGAAATACAGTAGGAGCTCCAGCCAATCATTATGTGAATGGAGTTGAATGGACAAAGCTATTGAGCGAATCATTTTAGCAGCCTTAGTGCATGAACAGGTGGACAGATAAGAAAGGTTATAAAAGGGTACGCTTTTTCTGCTGCACCATCTCAGCCATCTTGGTTTTTGCAACTTAATAAAGAGTGCCTTCTTACATATACTCTTGTCGTTGTCCATCCCTACCGTGAAAAAAAGCAGGCAAGGCAGGCCCATGGGAGGCAGGGACATGACAAGTAGGGCCAGGCACACACACGGGAGTCAAGGCCACAAAGATCGGGGTGGCATGGGAAAAACCCCACCTGAAGGCAGAGACAGGGGTATGGGGGGGCATAGACAGGTGCAGATGTGGTGCACATCCTCATGCTACTCGATAATCTCACCTTCAGTCCTAGGAAAGGAAATGGGATCACAAACCCTTGTCACAAGAAACAAGTTGCCATCCTGCAGGAAGTTCAGAATTCCAGGAAAATCCAGTGCACCTATGTCTTGGTTTGAAAGACAGGTGTCTGTGGAGGAAGGCAGGAGCCTCCCTTGAAATGGAAAGTGCAACCCCCTTCCCTCCAAACTATTATAATTTTGAAATTAACGGGCGTTCAGGCAAAGATATGGGGAATAGGAATAACAGTTCTTTACTAATATATATATATATAACACACCGCAGGGAAAAACCAAACAACCCACTGGTTTACACTGACAGAGTCAGGAATACAACCTGACACCCTGTTAGGGTGGCAGTAGCAGTCCGATAAGATGCTGGCTGCAGTCCTCCTGAAGCGATGGATGTAGTTCTGTGGAAGCAGCAATCAGGTAAAAGAGTCTGGTCTTCCTCCGAAGGTCCAGTGGTAGGTAGGTAGCTCTTGTCCTCTGGAACTCCAGTGGGGGGAAAAGCTCCTCTGGGAATCCACTGGAAGAAGGCTGCTAGGGTGTTCAAAATCTCCGTTTTTATTTGGCATGGACTGCTTGGCTCCTTCCCCCCCGCCCCCCCCCCCCCGGGCGGAGCATCTCACAATGGGATGGGGAGTCGTGAGGCAGTTCCTTGATGGGCCATTAACAGGAGATAGTCCAGGAGCGAGTTATCGATGAGTCAGGCGATAAGGCATTGTTGTGCCCAGTAACAGGAGATAGTCCGGGGGGGGGGAGGCAGAGAGCACCGCCCCACCTGGTCTCAACAGCTCCTGAAGATGGTAATAGAATATTTTTTTCTTTTGGCACATTTTACACTGTAACCCAGGACAACCTAGAACAAAACCACAGCAAAACTGTCAGTTAAAAAAGCTGTGTGTTTTAGAACCCTCTCATCACCCCTTAACACTCCGTATGAAACTGCTGACAAATAATAAAAAAAAAAGCCCAAGCTGCATCCCAGGGCTCTCTGTACTGTGGGTGCTGCTGGAGCTTGCCCAATCCCACAGCTCTCACCTCGCACAGAAGGAGCTCCCTGGGCAGAGCCCGGGACTCATCTACCCCAGGCCCCGCCCACTGCCTTTCCAAACATCCCCCGGGGAAGGGGCCGCCGCGGGGCACAAAGGTGAGAGCGTCCGGTGCGTAGCCCACTCACTGTAGGCGGTAGCAGGAGAGAGCGCGGCAGCGCGCACCCGGAGCTGCAGTACCGTCTTTTGGTCACAGGGTGGCAGCAGGGTGCGCGGCAGCGCCGCCGGGGCTGCATAACCGCTTTTTGGTCATAGGGTGGCAGCAGGGAGGGCGGAAAGCTCCGCTGGGCCTGCAGTACCGACTTTCGATCACAGGGTGGCAGCAGGGAGCGCGGCAGCGCCTTCGGGGCTGCAGTACTGCTTTTCGGTCACAGGGTGGCAGCAGGGAGTGCGGCAGCGCCTTCGGGACTGCAGTACTGCTTTTCGGTCACAGGGTGGCAGCAGGGAGTGCGGCAGCGCCTTCGGGACTGCAGTACTGCTTTTCGGTCACAGGGTGGCAGCAGGGAGTGCGGCAGCGCCTTCGGGACTGCAGTACTGCTTTTCGGTCACAGGGTGGCAGCAGAGCGCCACAAATCGGTGTCACCGCACACGCGCGTGTACCACGCCCCAGTACCCAACCCTAGTCAAATCGTGGTAGCAGAGCGCGCCGCAGGGGGCCGCCAGCGCGCATGCGCGTACCCCGGCCTGCAGTACCGCACACCCCCCACGCGCAGGCAGCACAAAGCGCCGTTTCACGCAGCACCCCCGTGCGGTCACAGCGGCGCAGCAGCACCTGCGTCTTTCTCTGACACTGGGGGTACAAGGGGACCCGGAGAGGGGTGGGGGATGACCGACACCAACGACTCTCCCCGGCATAACCCACAGACGAGCACTCACCTGCCACAGCCCACGAGACAGAATCCATGCTCGATGCCTGCCCCCGCCAGATCATGGACACCGGCTGCCGCACAAGCAGAGGGGTGGGGGGGCGTCCGCCAAAGGACGGTGCCGTGGCTCTTGCTCGCACTCGGCTCTGCCACGTTCCCCGTCCCGGACCACGCCCGGACGGGCTCCCCAGAGCAACAACTGCCCCTTTCCCCACCGGACAGCCGTGGCAGAAAGCTTGGACAGAGACAGAGCTGGCCCCGTGGGGCGAGAGCACTGAGCCACCGGCAGGCAAACCTGGGGGGGGGGGGGGGGGAGCTGCTGCGCAGCACCGGACACTCACAGCAAGACATCGGGAAACAAAAGGCCCCAGCCATAGTTCAGCACATTAGAAGAACAACACAGAAGCAAGGAGAGGAATTCAATAGAACGAGGGACAGGCGAGCAGTCGAACTGAAGGAGACCAGCCCGAAATACAGACACATCCTCTACAAACCAGAGTGATTTGAATACTTAACACTCCATAGAAAGACAAACAGATACGATTTCCAACCCCTTCTTAGCAGAAAAGCAACTGCTCTTGCTCGTGTTTGATGCCCTTCCTTAAAGCGCTGCTGCAGAACAAGGCTGTACACCCCCATCTAGATCTATGCTTACACCTGTCTCCAAAATACACAGTTGTTATTTGACTCTGCTCCTGCCCCACCTTGTTCTATCATGTCACATGATTAGAAACCAAGTACTTCAGAGCGCTCTGTCAAAACACAGGGAAGAAACTCAGTAACATGCAGCTGCCTCTGGCTTGGAAAGAGTTAGAGAAACCGCTGACCGCTTAAGTACACCTCATACATTACATGCTGTACTGATTCAGCAGCGAGTTTAAACCGCGTTAGTCATTCTGCCAATTATACAATTTTAACTTTCTCTACAGTTTCATATATGACAGGAAAAGATCAGTGAAATAATAGATCCCCCACATGGTTTTACTCATTAAAAAGAAAAAAAAAAAAGAAATTCAAATCCCCAGGGCTGCAACAGGTAAGGCCACCGAACAGGACTGGCAGATGCGCTAAGGCTTCTGGCTGTACCAAAGCACGCAGAGGAACATTTTTTAATCGTATCTCGACCGTTGCAACCAAGAATGTAAAGACCAGTGACGCCATCCACTTTTGGAACACCTGCTATGCTTCAGTCTTTGGAAACAAATTGACTTTGCTGTTGTTTTGTTTTTCAAAAGAGGGCAAAAAGTCTCACTGCTCATGACTTCTACAGCCAAGCACACAGAGTCCGACAGGCAGTTCGTACAACGCAATTTCTTTGAAGGAGAAAGATTTCCATTCCGGGAAAATCCCTTTTCCAACTGAAATCAAAGTTACGCACTGCAGGACAACGGTCCCTGGTCCCTCAGCTTCGCTTCCAGCGGGCTGGGGATCCGCGTCCATCCTCAGCAGAAACCACATCAACTAACCTGATTACTCCTGCAGTTGCCACGTTCCTCCTCATCGCCTACAGAAAAAAAAAAAAAAAAAAAAACCCACACACACCGCTGACAGTGGTAGTTGTCACACGGGTCACCACAGACCTCCTCGAAACACCCTCCTCCTCAAAAGGAACGTGGTCTTCCGCTCAACTGCTCCGCACCGATTCCCGTGTTGGACGCTGCAGCTGTCATCGCTTGTGGCCCCCCTAAGGTAGCAACAGACAGAGAAATACCGTCACGCTTGGGAGAAATCACCAGCCCCACGCTCCTCCTTGCTGCTCCTTAGCTCACCACCTCAAAAGCTCACCCAACTCCAAAGGCAGCTGCGTAACACCTGCACAACCGCACAGAAACGCTTGACCGAGCTGCCGCAGGATGCTCCGCTCTTGGACGCCGGCCCAGCTGACAACCGCCTCGCCTCCTCAGGCCGCTGGTCGGCGCGCAGCTTCGCCCCTCCGAGGCTACGTGCGTGACCTGCGAAAGCCAAAACAAAAGGCACGTGCTGAGATACCGCCCGAAACCACAGCCTGCCCGTGCCCATTCCCCTCTCCTCCTCCTCTACCTCGGCCGCCCACCCACCCTACCTCTGCCAGCTGCCGCATTGAGGCTCCGGTACCACCTGTAAAACACAACCCATAAGGGATGCTTATAAACTTCACAAACGACACAACGCCTGAAAAGTAACTTCTCTGCTGCAGCCCACCAGTCCCAGCTCACCTCGCCCCAGCCACCCGCAGTGCCGATACCCTGCTTCGCTCGCTACTTCGTGCCTTTGGAATACAACAAACCTACCAAGACCTGTCAGCTGCTCACACAGCCATCGGCCGCATCTGCCCGCTGACACTGCGTGCCAACCCACCTTCTTATGGCCGCTCCCCCGCCCCTCCTCTAACCCTTTGGTGCACGGCTCGTCTCACTGCACCTGAAAACGGCATCGAACGAGTCACCCGGCTGCGGAGCAACAGCTTAACGGTTCCGGAGATCTCCTTTCCATGTAGGAATACCCTCTAGACTCCAACAACAGCCAGCCAGCCATCACAGAAAACCAAAGCCAAAGCAACACCTGGCCCTACGCGTACGACCCTTAGCACCTTCCACCCCGGAAGTCAAATGCCACGGCCCCTGACGAAAAGATACGGCCGCGGCCGCAACCGCAACGGTGGATGCGCGAGAAGCCGGGCCCCAAGACCCAACATCCACAGGATGCGGAGAAGTCGTCGTCCCAGAAGAGGGCTCCGTGAGAACAGACCGCTCGACAGCGGATACCCCAGCGCATCCTGGACCACTCGTCACCTTCTCGGACACGAGACGTGCTGGACAGATCTGTGTGTGGAGCTTCTCGCGCGAGACTGGGAGCGCTCGGTCGGCGGTACCCCGGTGAGTCGAGGAGCACGAGACCCTCGGTGCGGCTACCGATGCGCCCGCCTACCGCAAAAGAATAAACCTCCGGAGCATCGAGACCTCATTAATGTGCAGTATAGCACACACGGAACAAGCACCACCGACCGCCTCCTTACCACTGAACCCCTCAAGGAATCACAGCGGCGGTCAGCTGACGGAAAAACCACGGTGGCTGAAAGATCTAACACAGGCACCTTACAACCACAGAAACCGGTGCTAAACACACAACAGGTGAAAAACTACACGGAAACATAACTGCTGTGACCGGCACTACGACACGTCTCATCAGGCGCGTCATGAAAAAGTCAGAAACGGAGTCATGGGAAGGCTCGCGTGCCCGGGCCTACGACAGAAGACAGACCCCGGCTAGAGACTGTTACCAGCGCAAAGAACGCAGACCCTCTTCTCTGAGAAGTTCTGGGGAAGATGCCTTCTCGAGAAACTCTCAAGCTCCGTATACAGGCGAGTACAAGATGCTCACCCTAACCCTCGCTGGACAATCTCACCATCAGTCCTATTAAGAGAGAAAAAAGAGCATAGATCAAGACATCAGCAACTTACACAGCACACAGTAAAAACGGTGGGGAAAAAAAACAAGGTTCCATCTCCCATAGTCAGGAATTCCAGAAAAATGCAATGCATCTAAAATTTATAAAAAAAAAAATGGCAGGCTATTAAACCATTTTGCCACCCCCAAACCCTCATCGGAAAACCGCCAGCCTGAAACAACAAAAACAACTGCATAAAAGGGTACTTCCTACTATGCCTACAGCCGAACCTCGGCCGGTCTCGAAACTCTTCCCTCACACCGACGCCTCCGCTTCTTGCCGTGAGCAAACCCCCGACGCCCGCGCAGCCCAGCCGGCTCCAAGAGCTGCCGCCAGCGACCGGACCAGCGGAGCGCCCGCACCGCAGCAGCCCCGGAGCAGAACGGGCTCCCTGTGCAGAGGCCAGGGCTCGTACACCCGGGGCCCTGCTCACCACCCTTCCTGCAATCCCCTGGGAAAGGGGCTGGGGCGACCCCCAGCAGACACAAGGGCGGCCGGAGGAGCAGCGGGGAGTTTCCTCACCTGCCTCCGTGTCATGGGGTACAAAGCACTGAGCAAAGACAGCGACCCGTACCGCAAAGGCCGACACCTGCTCTTCTACTGCAGGTATCTGCGGCACCAGCAACGTGACCGGGCAGGGAATTAAACTAACGGAACCGCTTTAACTGGGAGAATAAGGACACAAACCTGAGCCAGGTGCAGTCAGCAACATCCCCGGGGAGGAACCGGCAACCGAGTCCTCAGCGCTGCCCCTGGGAGACACAAAGAACGGCCAACTGTTGTCCACAGCGACGGCCACCCCTTTCCCCAGGCAGGAACCCCTCCTTCTGCAGGAGCTCCTGGGGACGCCCCCTCCTGCCCCAGACCATTGCCAACGGCACCCACGCTTATGGGGCAATAAAGCACGTTCGCGGGTCAGCTTGCTGCTGCGAGGGCAGGGTCTGGGGTGGTCAGGGGCTACGGGACAGGTGCTGGAGCTGTGGGCAGCTGCATGGGGCGCGCAGGCCGGAGCACTTTTCCAGGGGGTGGGAAGGCCTCCAGGTGCCCGGAGGCAGCCATCTGCCCCTCTTCCTCCTTCCTCTCCACCAGCTCACAAAACCCCTGGGAGCTGCCCTGACGGGGCCCGACGTCTGCTGTCGGCACTCTCGGGCAGGCGTGCCCTAGCAGCACCATCCCCTGGGGCTGCGGCCCCATGACACAGAGCGGCCATCGCCATCAGCCTCGCTGGCTCCCTCCGGGGCTCCTCCGGCACCAGCCCGCAGCTGCAGCCATGGCCCCTTACCCCCGCTGTGTACCTGCTCCCCTGGACTCTCTGACCGCTGCTCAGCAAGTACAAAGGAGACAGAGCGAGGGTTTATTTGCAAACCCATCTAAGTGCCAGGAACACGCCTGCTCTGGGGCTCAGAGCCCGTCCACTCACCCTTCCCTGGGACCGCTCGGCAGTCCACGCTGGGGCAGCAGGTACGGAGAACGAAAACACAGCCATGGGGAGCTGGGCAGAGGAACAGAAAGAGAAAAATAAGGTGAGGGAAAGGAACTGAGGAGCAGAGAAAGAGAGGTACCGGGAAAAGAACAGAGAGGGGGAGACACAGATAAAGAAAGGACACAGAGTCCTGGTCTGTGAAAGGAAAACGGGGTCAGGGAGCTGGGCGGGTGAAAAGAGCACGCCCACCAGCCCTGTGCCCAGGGGGCAGCAGCGGCCTTTCCTCACGGGGAAGCGGCAGCGGGCACGGCGGCCCCATCCCACAGGCCCTGCAGCATCGCGTGGCCGTTACCGGCGGCGCCCGCCGGCAGGACAGCCTGCTGCTCGCCGGATGCAGCGCTGAGCATGGCGCCCGAGCCGGACGCCCGCAGGCAGCCATGCGGCGCTGGCAACGAGCCCACAGCTCGTGCGGCGGCTGTGGCGAGGGCTGGGCCGTGCCGCAGGAGCAGGGGGCCATCACTCGACCCCCGCAGCGCAGCACCTCCTCCCCTGGGCTCCCTCACAGCCCCTCGCCTGCTGTGAAGGGACTGCAAACGCAGCTGGGAGGGCAAAGGAGACTGCGAACGTTTCTTCAGTCACGCAGGTAGAGGATGCAGCGAGAGCGCCTGAGGCAGGGAACAGGATGGCGAGAGAAAGACAGGGACACGGAGCCCGACAGGTGGAGAAAGAAGCAGCAGGGAGAGAAGAAGAGAGGCAGCAGATAGAGGGAGAAGGGAGCAGGGCAGAGACCGACAAAGGAGGACGGAGACGCAGGACAAAACTGGGACAGGCAGCACGACAGAGAGGAAGGAAAGAAGAACAGGGGCAGGAAGCTGGACTGAGACACATGGAGAAAGACAACAAAGAACAGGGCAGAGAGGGAGGATGAAACAACAGGGACAGGGAGCCAAGACAGCCAACGATGGAGGGAAGGGGCGGGGGTGGGGGGGAACAACAACACGGTACAAACCACAGAGCTACACACTACAGGTGGAAGAATTAAGAAATAGAGCCGGGGAGCCAGAAAAAAAAAAAAAAAAGCTGGAGAGCAAAAAGTATAGCGATTCATACAAAAAGGGAGGGAATATTAAAATAGCGTCATCAGGGAGCCAGAGAAAGCGAGACGGAGAAAGGACAAAAGCAACAGGCTACAGGGCAGAGAGGGAGGAACTCATGAGCAGCAACAGAGCTCCGGCCAGAGAGAGACGGAAAAAAGTACAAGACTGCAGGGGCTGCAGGGCAGAGAAGGAAGAATTGACCAACAGGGACAGGGGACCAGACAGAGCGTGATCGAGAACAGAAAAAAACAGCAGCGGGCTACAGGGAAGAGGAATTCAAGAGCAGGGACTGGGAGCTGGACAAAGAGACAGAAAAAAAAAAAACAAACCACGAAACAGTGATGGGCTATGAGACAAATAAGGAGGAAAGAAAAAATAGCAGCAGGGAGCCAGACAGAAGAGACTGAGAAACACAGACAAATAGCTTGGGGCTATGGGACAGAGAATGTGAAACGAAAAGGCAGAGAGAGGGAGCCAGACAGAGAGCAGGGGGAAAATCCAGACAGGCTACGGAGGGGCAGAAGAAGGAATTAAAATCTGGGGACAGAGAGCTGAACAGAGAGGGATGGCGACAGCAGGGAATAGCAGCGGGTGCAGGAGTAAGAGGGAGAAAATAATCGATAGGGACAGGGAGCTGGATACAGAGGGTCAGAGAAAGGTGAAAATAGGGGTAGGGTAGAGGGCAGAGAGTAAGAATTAAAAAATGGGGGCACTGAGACACAGAGATGGAGAAAAGAAAAAAGCAACAGGCTACACAGCAAAGGAGGAGGAATTAAAAAACACGGACAGGAAGTGCGAAAGTGAGAAGGGGCTGGGGGGGGGGGGGGGGGGCCGGGGACTCCAGGACACACGACTCCTGACAGGCAACAGGACAGAGAGGGAGGAATTAAAAGGGAGGGACTGGGAGCTGGGAGAGGGGGAGAAAGAAAAAGAATCACGGCACACTACAGGGCTGAGAAGGAAGAAACTGAACAACAGGGACAGGGAAACGGCCAAAGAGAGCCCAACGAAAGAAAATGTGCCGATGGGCTACAGGACAGAGAGGGAGGAGTGAAACAACAGGGAGCCAGAGCCAGGCACAGAGAGATCGAGACAGAAAAAACAGCCAGGAGCAACGAGGCGGGGCAGGGGTGGGGGGAAGCTGCGAGGATCTGGAGCCAGACAGAGCAACAGCAAAAGAAAATGACAGCGACAAGCTCCAGGGAGGAGCGGGAGGAATGAAAAGACAGAGATGAGGGGCCGGACCCAGTGTGACACACGCAGGAAGCACAGCAACAGCTGGAGGGCAGAGAGGGAAGAATTAAAACACAGGTACAGGGCGCCAGAGGTGGAGTGGGGAGACAGATAAAGGGGGAGAGGGCAGACAGAAAGACAGGCTACAGGGAGAAGCAGGAGGAATTAAAGAAATGGGATCCACAGCCGGACAGAGAGAAGGAGAAAGCAGCTCAATCACCACAGGCTACAGGGCCCAGAAGGAAGAAACTGAAAAACAGGGAAGCGGGAGCCGTCCAGAGAGAGATATGAAGAAAGGGAAGATAGCGGGGAGCCACCACACGGCAGCAAGGGAAGGATTAAAAAGATGGGGCAGGGAGCCGGACAGGGAGCGATGGAAAAAGAAACAAAGCCCCTTGATGGGCTACAGGACAGAGAGGGAGCAACTGAAGACTCAGGGAAAAGGAGCAGGACAGAGAACGGAAAACCAGTGACAGGCCACAGGGCAGAGGGAGGAACCACATATGTGGGGAGAGGCAACTGGCCAGAGAGAGATGAGGACAGACAGATAACAGCAGTGGGCTACAGGGCTGAGAGAGAGAAACTGAAAAACGGGGACCGAGAGCCGGGAACAGGAGACACGCAGAAACACCAAATCGCAACAGGCCACAGGACAGAGAGGGAAGAAATAAACATCTGGGACCAGGAGCAACCTACAGAGAGACGTCGGGAAACGGAAGTTTCAAGAACAATGCATACGAGGCAGAGAGGAAGGCATTTTTAGAAGTGGGTCAAGACAGGGACAGGGAGCCCAACAGAGACAGAGAGAACAAGAAAGCAACAACGGGCTGCGAGACAGACAGGGAGGAATTGAAAAATCCCAGCAGGGAGAGACGGTAAAAGGAATGAAATCGCAACACGAACTTCGAAAGCGACAGGCTGCAGGGCAGAGAGGGAGGAATTTTAAAAAATCCGGATCTTGTGCTGGACCAAGAGAGACCGAGCAAATAAAAATGGTGAGGCCTAAAAGGGCACACAGGAAGGAATTAAACAACAGGGACAGAGAGCCAGACAGAGAAAAGTCCTGACAGGCTTCCAGAGAGAGAGGGGAATTTAAAATTAGAGACCAGGAGCTGGACAGAGAGAGACTGAGAAAGGGGAGGGGAAAAAAAAAAAAAAAAAAAAAAAAAAAAAGACGGGGGCGGGCAAGGGGGAAATCACAGCACCATGTGAAAGACAGGGGGCCAGGGGAGGGGGATAGGGAGGACCTGGGACACACAAGTGGGGCGATGGGGCCCCGAGGGCCCAGGACTCACCGCATCCCTTGTTCTCAGTGCTGCCAGGAGAATTTGCCCGTTCAGACGCTTCCTTCTCTTCCTCTCCTCCCTTCCTCTTCTGCAGCTCCGGTCACATGGTGGTTCTCCACCTAAAAGATTACATGGCTGTCTCAACTCTTGCGAGACAAGGCTTCCTAGACACGTAGCCTCGCTCGTTCATGCGTCACACGGCCGTACCACGCCGTGGGTTACGCACATGGACTCTCCGCTTGCCTGCGGCGGGAGGCAGCTGCCGGCCGGCCGGCCTCTGATTCCTTCTTCTTTACCTTTCTCTGGCCTCTCCAGCTTCAGCCGCAGCAGCTCCTGTCCACTGCCCACAGCCAGCAAGCGCTCCGCCCGCCCCTTTTTGCCCCCACGCCGCAATGAGAGCGAGGTCAGGCAGAGACAACCCAGGCAAGACCGAGGCGGGTGCAGACAACAGCATCCTCAGGGGAGGAAGGGACACCTGTGCCCTCAGTGCAGCCTCTGGGAGACAAGGAGAATCAGTGACCATTATGACCGTAGATCATCCCCGGCCAAATCGCCTCCTTCCACAGCAGCTTCTGGAGATGCCACTTTTTCCCTGCACTGCAGCTAATGGCATCCACGTTAAGGCAGAATCAAGTGCATCCGAGGGCCAGCTTGCTGCCATCACAACAGGATGACCTGGGGAGACAGGCTGCAGGGGAGGTGCTGGAGCTGGGGGCAGCTGCGCGGGGCTAGCGGGGCCGGGGAAGGCTCAAGGGGAGCTCTGGCGAGTTGGGAAGGCACCCGGCGCCTGGAGGGGCGTCCGCCTCCTTCCCCTCTTCCCTCCCACCAGCTCCCGGGAGCTCCCCGGGGCTGCCCGCCGCAGCACGGGCCTTGAGGCTTCCCGTCCCGCCACCCCCGGCGGCCAGCGGCCAGCAGAGACTCCCGCACCAGCCGAAGGAGCGAGCTCGCCTCACCGCCAGCCTCGCCCCTCACCCGCCGCCATGCTGCTCTCGCGCACCGCGCATGCGCGAGCCGCCGCCGGCGCGCCGGAAGGGCCACGCCCGGCGCGCGACCGCCGCGCGGCGGGACCGCGCTTTGGCCGCGCGGCAGCAGCGCCCGCCGGGCGGCGCGTGCCCGGAGCGGCCCCGACGCTGCAGCCCCGCGCGTTGCGCGCCGAGCGCCCGCCGGCCCCGCGCCCCTGGGGCGGGAGGACACGCCCCCGGCGGGGCGGGAGCGGGGAAGGGGCGGGTCTGAGCTTGGGCTGGGGGCGAGGGGCAAGTCGGGGGGTGCAGGCGGCACCCGAGGGGCGGTGGGAGGGCTGTGCCGAGCATGGTGGGGCGGAGGGGGCACAAGGTCGGAGGGCAGGGGGTTCGGGGGCACGTCCCGCAAAAACCTCGCATGGGGCAACATCTCCATGGGAATCACTTGGGGGGGGGGGGGACAGGGGGACAGATGACAGGGATGGGGGGGGGGGGGGGGGGGGGCGGGCAGAACAGCGGGGAGGAGACCCTCTGGGCCCCGGACTCTCCCCACCGGACAGCCCCGGCTGCAGCACCCGCGGGTCCCCGCTGGAGACAGAGCCAGGAGCCTCCGGCCGCAGGGCTGGCGCCGCCAGGCGAGCACGCTGAACGGCCGGCAGGCAAACCTGGGCAGGGGGAGCTGCCGAGCAGCACCAGACACAACACGGCAGCTCAAGAACAAAAATCCCAAGTTATGTCTCAGCATATGAGAAAAGTAACACAGGAGAAAGCAGAAGAATTCAGTGAGCATGAGGGATAGGATAGCAGTTGAGCTAAAGGAGGTCAGCTCAAACTACAACACATCTGTTCAAAGCCAGAGCCATCGGTACGCTTAAAAAAAAATTTTTAAAAAAAAATCAATACTAAGACTCATCAATACAATTTTGAAAGCATTCTCAGCATAAAAGCAAACACCCTTGATAGTGCTGGAAAACGTCTCGTCCCTTTCTCACAGCACCCCTGGGGGGAGATACACACCCCACCCCCCCCGCCCGTGAGACCGCAGGAAGACCTCGTACCATCCTCGGACTCACCACAACAGCTACAGCCCTTGCGCCGCCGCCGCTGCTGCTGCACGTCTCGCTTGCTCAGTCAATAAATCTGCAGAGTGAAGTGTAAAACTCTAAATAAACATAACAAAGTCATGTTTAAAACGTTCTTTAAAGAAAAAACAAATCTCAGTCGTTCACTTTATACCGAAAAAGCACGTGGATGTTCATGTACATCCAACAAAAATGCTTACACTACCAAAGTATTTGATTTGATGTTTGCGTTAACTGCACTCACCCAGCTGCAAGCAGATACCATTAAATCACCTGTCTCCAAAATACACCGTTCCCATCCGACTGGGGGGTTTCTTGTGCATTACACCATTAGGAGGGACATCTGGGCAGCTGCACCGCCCAGGAGAGATGCCACCAAATGGCCAGGGAAATGCACCACCGAAAGCCAGACAGAAATAAAGTACTTTGGAGTGCTCCCTCCAAATATGGGGAAAACCACCCATAACATTCAGCAGCCTCTCTTTTTAAACACATAGAAGAAATACCGAATTTCTTAAACACCCTCTTCAATCGTACCCTGAAGCTCGCGGGCGGTTACAGTTTAAACAAGGCAAGTCCATTTGTATATTACACAACATGAACTGTTTGGGGTTTTTTCCTATCAGAAATGAAACTTATAAAAAATTAGTAAGATAAGAGATCCCCATACTATTTTACTTTGGGGACACACACACACACACGACACACACACAGATGGGACCATGACGGACAGGGATGACGACACAATGCAGAAATCAACCACCCAGTTCTGCAATGCTTAAGGCTACCAAACAGGACTGGAAGATTTGCCAGAGAGAGGTGGGGGGAAAAAAACCACCAAACAAGCAAAAAAACCCCAAACAACAAAACAAAACAACACAACACAAAAAAAACCCCAACCCACGACCTTGATTGCTCTTAGTACAGATGTCAGTATCTCAGTCAGGTTTTCACGTACCCCTATGAGATATTTTAAACACTTAAGGACTGAAAAAGGAGAAAGCTTTTATCTGGAACACAGTCCATTTCTTCAGAACATCCAAACTCTGACGCACAGTTTCTTTCCCCTTTCAGCACCATACGATTCTCACAGAATCGTTTCTCAGCAAGCACACAAAACAGAAAGCTATGCACGCTCTCAGGAAGAGCAAATAAACGGAGGGGAGTACACTTCACACAGGCACAACGTGCTCCAGAACAGACCTTATTTTGAGTGTTTCTGCTGAAGCACTTCCTATCAAAACTAGAGAAGGAGAGCTGGCACGTTCTTCACGTTCACTTTAAAGTCCGTACTACAAGTACCTGGGGAAAAACGCAGACGCACGGGGCAGACGTACCTTGTCCTTGTAGGCCACTCGGGATCCTCTGGGCCAGTCTTGTACCTCCAGGGCAGAAGAAAGGGTCACCATGGTGAAATGATGCCAGTTGATAGTCTGCTGAGAGAGGAAAAAAAAAAAAAAACAAGCCACCTTTTAGCACAAAGCGGGCTAGGAATCGAAAGCTTCCTATTTCGGCGAAGGTTTGCAATGACTACAACCGAGTGGAGGAAAAAGCATTTTGCATCATCTTTGGTACAGCTGTTGAGACAGGCCACTAGAGATTTTGGTTTTCATAGAAAACTGGGTGCTTTCTGTCTTTTTTTTTTTTTCTTTTTTTTCTCCTTCTGACTCATTGGCAGCTTCAGTCTCACCAGAACTCCCTTCCTTAGATCGACACAGATAACTACGCACCTTTTCTCAAGCCTACATAGAGCCAGGGTTTCCTCACCCTAGACATCCCAAATCGAATACTATCCTTAA
The DNA here is from genome assembly GCF_034619465.1 of Leptosomus discolor. Lineage (NCBI taxonomy): Eukaryota > Metazoa > Chordata > Aves > Leptosomiformes > Leptosomidae > Leptosomus > Leptosomus discolor. Next base: position 212,674 of record NW_028237880.1, read on the forward strand.
AATGTACAGCGACCCACCTGCCCTTGTCAACTGCCTCCTTGCAGAAACTGCCCCTTCACAGCTCGTCCCCGTCTCAGCGGATTGTCCTGCTGGAGGATGAAGTGCAGAAGATGCGTATCCCCACAGCATTTGTCTGTGAGGGTACATGTTCAGAAATACTCTGAATCTGTAAGACAGACAGGTGTCATTTCTGCGATTTCAATCATCAGAACTCAATTGTGAGGAAACAAACTAATGTTTAAATGAAGGGTCTGTACGCTACAGTCCTAGGAGAGGGGCAGGGGGGAGAAAGGCATTACAAATTGGAAAAAAAAAAAAAAGGGCATGATTCGGAGCTCCCAATCATGACGGAGCGGTGGGGACAGTAACAAAAGCAAAGACAAACAGCAGCAACGTTAAGTGAAATCCAGCTTTAATTCTGATCACGTCTTTAAGAGACTCCCCAAGTCTATACCTCAGTCCTACGAAGGACTAGTCCTTTTTTTTGAAGGACAAGTTGTTTTTTTTTTTTTAACACATAAAAGTCCCAGACTGAGGGCTCCACGGAATAGCATGTGGACTGAACCACAGGACAAGCAGTCATCAACACTCTAATGAAAAAACCAAATCGACTATAAACCAAGTTTAAACATCACTGTCCATCCTGTTTCTTTGGTTACATTTCTACCGGCATCTAGGTGCTCAAGAGTTCACTGTCCTCACACCACAGGTTACTGACAATGTACTCGGGCATCTAAAAATAAAAAGCCATCTCCACCCCACCCATAAAATCAGGGTGAACCACGAGAAGAGAAACTCTCAAGGCGGCAACAGGCAGCTCTGCACTTACCACGGAGGAAAGTCTGTTCCTCGGCCCGGAAAAAAAAACACTCTCGACTCCCAAGGGACCTCCCGGGGAACGAACCGTGCTCCATTAACGGCGTTTTGTCCCCAGCTTCTCTGCCCCGGGCTTGGGTGGGGAGGGGCGGCGGGGCCCTTCCACTCGCCCTGGCCCCTCCGCGCTCCCCCAGCCCCACGTGGGCCATCGCCCAAGCACCGACCGCATCCGCCCGCGCGGGATCTCCCTCGTGGGACGCGGAACGCGACGCCGGGAAGAGGCGGCGGAACAGGAACCTCTTGGTCAGGTCGCCCGGCCAGCGGCGAGAAGACCGAGCCAGGTTCTGCCCGAGGGGCCGGGCAGGGCCCCCTGGAGCCCCAGCCGGCCCGTTTCCGTCCCCTTTGCCCGGCACTGAGCAGGCCCCGCCGCCCCGCCCCAGACACCGGCGAGCACCGCCCGGCCCGCTCCGGCGCACCGGCAGGGCAGCCCAGCAGCGCCGCGCCCCGGGACCGCCGCTCCCGCCGTGCCGCGAGAGGCGCCTGCCCGGCTTCAGGCCCTGCGGGGACACCGCCCTCCCCACCCTCCCCCCCACGGCGCGGCTCCCCCCCGCTTCTTCCCACACGGCGCGGCTCCGCCCGCAGCCTCCCCCGCCCCGCTCCGCGCCTCCGACACGGGCCCCGCCGGCCTGGCCGCCAGCCTCACGGCTTTCCCCGGGACCCACCGGTCGATCGCCCGCTCCCCACTCACCCGCTCCCCCGGCGGAGCCCGAGCCAGAAGAGCCCCAGCCGCAGCCCCAGCCCCGCAACGTTCGGTGACCGCGCCGCTCCTGCCGCGACTCGCACTGCCGGGCGGTGCACCGGAGAGTGCAGGAAGCCACGCGCCCCGGAGGGGCGGGGAGAGAGGCGGAAGTGACGCTTCCGGCGGCGCGACAGGATGCAGGAACACGCGCCCACCAGAACGGGGGATGCGGCAAAGCGCGCCCCCTGCCGGGCGGGGGGAGCATGGAAGACACACCCCTGGGCGGGCGGGAGCACCGCTGGGCAGCGCCAAAGCACGCGCACCAGGGGCGGGAGGAGGGAGCGGGACGGCACCTCCGGGCGGCCGGCGACCAGGAGACCCCGCGCACCCGCCGAAAGGGATGACTCGCTCGCCTCACCGGTGGCCTCGGCCCTCCCCCGGCGCGCCGCCGTGCTGCTGCCGGGCACGCGTTTGCCCGGCACGCGCTTGCCCCGCCCACCACCGACGCGCCGGAGGGGCCGGAGCCGGCGCGCGAACGGGCAGAGGGCGAGGGGCGGAGCGGCAGCGGGGCTGCCTTACCGGGAGGCAGCAGACGGCGCCAGGCAGCCCCCGCGGTCTCGCATGGCCGCTGCGGGCGAACGGCAGCGTGGAAACAGCGAACGACACCGCGGGTCGGGGCTGCAGTACCTGCCCTTGGCCGCATGGTGGCAGCAGAGCGCCGCAAAGCGAACTGAAACGCGCAGAAAGCCCATTTAAGAAGCGCGGGCTCTGAGGAAATCCGGGGGCGATGGACAGAAAAGGCAGCGAACGTGCCCCTCCAGCCCGTATCCGGGGCTACACTGCAACAGCTGCCCTGTCCCCCGATGACCCCTCACTAGCCAGGGAGGGGCGTCGAGAAAAGGGGAGGAGACCTGCGGGTCGAAGTGAAATCGGGTTTAACGAGACAGCACCACTACCAACAGAGGCATGCAAAGTTAGACTGGGCCAAATGAACGTGCAGCAGCCACGATCGACAGGAGAGGGGTCCTCGGGAGCAAGGAGAAGCAGGGAAAGGAGAGAGCCCTGCAGGAGCCCCGCGGGAGATCCCCTTCCTCAGCAAACCTTCCCCCTTTATACTGAGCATGACACAGTGGTCTGGGCTACACCTGTAGCTGACTCAAACTGCTAACAGCCTGCTGAGCATTGCTGGGCTGTGATTCTGGACCAGCCAAACCGTGACGGCAAAACACAGACAGGCAAGGCTGTAGACAGAAACTTTTAAAAGCGATGGGGATTAAGGAAATAAGGGAAAAAAATAAAAATAGTAATGGAGAAGTAGAAAGAAAAATCTGTAAAGCAAAGGCACTGAAGAAAAAGAAAAAGTTAAAACTTAAGATATCAAAAAGCAAAGAGTAGATGTAGAAAATACAGTGTAAGCAATAGGGATTAGGGAAATAAAGGGGAAAGATATAAAAATACAGAAAGTGACAGCCAACAAAAATGGAGACAGAGAAAGAAAAATTTAAAAGGATGGTGGTGAGGAAAGATAAGGCATAATTAAAAAATAAAGACAGGATGTGGGATAAAAGTAGATAGAAATCTTTAAGAGCAACAGGGTACAAGAAACAGAAATAATTTAAAAATAGGGTCGGGGAGGTGGATAGAAGAAAATTGAGGAAGAATTTTTTTTTTTTTTTTTAAGTGAGAGCATACAGGACAGAGAGAGGAATTAAAAAGGAGGGACAGGGTGCCAGAGGGAGGGAAAATGAGAAAGAGAAATTGCAATGCAGTGAGGCACAAGAAACACGGGAAAGCATTAAGAAATTGGGAGAGGGAGCCAGAAAATGGGACACCATGAACAAGAGAGGGCTGGAGAGGGGGACAAGGGTGTAGAGAGGAGAGCTGAGAGATTGCACCAGAAAATAGGGACCGAGAGACAAATCGGAGAGATGGGGAGTGAGGCAGAAGGGACTGACGAGACAGAGGCAAAACAAGGGCCGGGGACAAATTCTAAAGCAACAGGGAAAAAGAAACATAGGCAAGAAATTAAAAATAGAAACAGGGAGCCAAATAGAAACACATGTAGAACAAATATTTCAAAAAGCGATGGAGTACGGGAAACACAGGCAAGAAATAACACATGGGGGCAGGGTGACAGATGGAAGAAGCAAAACTGAAGAAGTGGTTGGGTAGAGGACACAGAGGGAAGAATTAAGAACTAGAGTCAGGGAGATGGACAGAGGGAAAAGCAGAAAGAATATTTTAAATGTGAAAGGGTACAAGAATTAAAAGAATAGGTATATGGACCTGCGTAAAGGGATGCAGGCAAAAATGTGAAAAACAACAAGAGACGAGAAACAGGCAAGAAATTAAAATTAGGTCAGGGAGGGGGAGAGCAAGAGAGAGGTTGCAAGAAAATTTAAAAAGCGACTGGGTTCAAGAGACTTAAGTGAGAAGTTAAAAGACAGGAACGGAGAGGTAGAAACTTTCAAAAGCAATGGGGTACAAGAAACATGCAAGGAGGAAAAAACAGGAACAGAGAGCCCAGTAGAAGCAAACTGCCATGGGTTGACCTTGGCTGGCTGTTGAGTGCCCACCAAGGTGCTCCATCACTTCCTTTCCTCAACCAGAGGAAGAAAATACAACAAAAGCGCTAGTGGAAACCCACCACACTTCCCACAATCAACAGGGACCTGGATAAATGGAGGCAGGGAGAGAGGGAGACCTAGAAATGCCCTTTTCACAAGCAATAGGGCAGAATGAGAACAGAGCTCGTGGGGTGCCAGGAAGGAAAAGACAGAGAAAGGAAAGGTAGAAGGTGACACTTTACAGGGCAATGCTAGCAGAAGAGCAAAAAGCTTTGGCAAACTAGACAGCCTGAAAGGCAGACAGAGGCAGCGACAGGCAAGGAGGCAGGCAGAGATCTGGAGAACCAGGACAGGGATGGGACTGGACACACGTGAGGGGACACATGGCTCCTGGTGCCAACGGCAGACCTCCACCACCCTGAGGCTTTTCTCTGTCTCTGCCCCTTCCCCCTCCACTGCCTCACCTTAGGAGTAGGTGGTGGGTGACTCAATACACCTCTCCCATGAGGTTTCCTGGACATGCAGCAGCTCACATGTGTGCAGCCAACAGAGACAGCAAGGTCCCAGTGTCATGTGCCGGTGGGGCGCTCTGTTGGGGATGGCTGGGAGGGATCCTTCCTTGCCACAGGGACCAGCTGGAGACAGCTGCCTGTGGAAGCCCCTTGGTTTGACTCCTCAGGCAGGCGTGTCCAGGCAGTCCCCTTCATAGCCCAAAGCAGGGCCAGCCCCATCATTAGCCTCACTGGCCACACCTGCCCCAGCTGGAGCCCGTCAGGAACAGGGGCCTGGCCAAAGCCCCACAGCACATGGCCCCCTCCCTGGCACCTGCCCACAACCAGGAGCTCTGCACCCAGGGGCTTGAAAACCATCCAGGGGCACAGAGGAGGCAGGAAAAGTTTACTCACTCCTGCCCAGAACGACTCCTGGCACTGAGCTGGCTACAAGGCTCGGTGCCCAAATGCAGCAGGACAGCAGGAGAGCAGGAAAGAGAAAAGTAGGAGGAAGGTAGAGAAGAGATGGGGGACAGGCAGCCAGCAAACGGGATGCTGCAAACAGGAGAGGGACAACAGTATAGAGAGAGGAGAGCTGGGGGGTGGATGGGAAAAGATGGAGGAATATGTAAGAGACAGGGAGCAGGAGAGAGGTGGAAGTAACCGAGGTCTAAAGTGATAGGGGAAAAGAAACAAAGGTAAGAACTAGCACATAGGGTCAGGGAGATAGAAAGAGGGAGACATACAAAGAAAACTTAAGAAGTGACATCATTTTTCTGCCCTCCCACCACCTCTTGACTCCCACATTTTCCCTGACTTCGCACCCCATCTCAGCCTCCACTTTTTTTCCAGCTATGTCACACACATACACACACACACCCCAGCTTGAGAAAAGCCTGGCAGAAGCCCTGGTGCCCTTGGGAAGACGGCAGCGTGCCCAGCAGGATCCCACAGCAAAGGTGCCAGGATAAAAAACTATCGCTGGCCCTCATGGTGTCTGGGCAGCCCTTTCACAGGCAGCAGAGTGGGAAGGAGCGACAGGCAGGGTGGCAGAGATGGATGGGGGCACACACAGGAGAATGCGCAACTCACTGCAGCTGCTCACATGGGCTCAGACCTTCAATGCCCCTCCACGGCCAGGGACTCGCATGTGCGGGTGATGCAGGCACAGATTTCCTGACATAGTGTGCCAGTCATCTGCTAGGGGATCCTTCCTTGCTGCAGGGACCAGCCCTTCCGTGCTAGAGGCACCATACTCCCTCCTCAGCCAGTTCCCCTTTACTAGCTCCCTCAGGCAGAGCATTTATAGCCCACAGAAGGGCCAGTCCTGTCTTCAGCCCCACTGGCAACACCTGGAGCCCATCAGGAACAGGGGCAAGAACAAACACTCAGGGACAGGGAGATTGGAAGAGGGAGATACAGGGAGAAAATGTAAAAAGTGATGCTGCTTTTCCACCCTCCCATCCCTTGGCTTTGGGAAAGCCCTACGGAAGCCACAGGGCTTCAGGGTGGATTGTCCATGATGGGATTTTGGGCCGAAGGAGTTACCAGAGCAAAGTTCACAGTGCAAACAGTTTATTGGTGGTGTGCATTTTGAGCAGCAGTAGTTAGGGAGATGGGGACAAGGCAGGTGCATGGGGCAGGCACAAGCACGGGACAGGATCAAGCAGGGGGCAGGCACAAGGCACACCCACAGGCAAAACCTCACTTAGGGAAAAACCATGCAGGAAGAGGAAGGGGCATATACAGATCCAGAGGTGATGCGCATCCTAACACCTGCTACATAATCTCACCTTCAGTCCTATTCAGAGAATTGGTGTCAGCAAAACTAGTAACAAAAACAAGGATCCAATCTGCATAAAGTCCAGAGTTCATAGTCACAGTTGAGACCAAGTGCAACAGGGCCACACAGTGCGACGCACTACCATGGGCGATACAGAGCTCTACAATACAACACATGCTTAGGCCACAGTCGAGACCAAGCGCGATACAGAGCCATGCAGGACAATGCCGTCTTACATCACAGTGCAGGGCCACATGAATACAGAACCTTGCAGTGCTGCAATGCAGGACAAATACAACACCCTTCCATACAGTGTCATACAGAACACCACACTGCAACACCATGTCAGGTGGCTGTCACTGTAAATACTGAGCAATGCAATGCAAAACCAGAACAGCAGATGCATGACAAGTTGGACTCTAAAACCTAAACCCATATCAACGCAGCCATGCAATCCTGTCTGGGATCTAAATGGAAATATATTTTTCAAGAGCAGATCGTTCCAGCACAGATGCCTCCACAAAGGTAACCCTCCAGAAACATCTGCAATGCAAAATAGACTTTTGGCTCCCATGACAAGATGGTAAGCGCTTGACATGCTCTGTATTGAAAAGGAGAGGCACTCAAGACATTACCATTGCATGTACCAAGTGCAGAGGGCCCATGGGGTGAACCATAGAGAGATCTGTAGAAGGCACTGTATAGGAAGTGTAGCACAGACTACGCAAATGACACTAGGCCACGGACGCAGGCTAGAACGGCCCTGCTTGGCCCCCGTTCGCATCCTGAGGAATGGACCCTGGGTGCTCTAGCAACCACCGGGAATAACAGACCCCAAAGGGCCATCTCTATAACTCCAAATTTAAATTCCCTGCTGGCCCCAGTCAGCCCACTTTTGCCTCTTGACTTACAGTTCAGAGGGCAGGGTCCAGAATCTGGAGCACATGAACTAATGGGGATGCTCCTGCATTCAGCAGGTTGCTCTTCATGACCTGCAAGACAGAACTCCACCCATCACAGCCGCAGGGGCCAGCATTCACCTCTAAAGCAATGACACCTGCCTCAGAAGCACTACTCCCAGAAAGTGAGATGGGATGTCCAGCATCGCCAAAAAAAAAACAGAGGAAAAAGCATATGCTAAGATACAGGCCAAACCCGCAGCTCTTCCTCTCTCCCCCTCTTTTACCTTGGCCGCTCGACCGCCTGGAGTTACATTCTTCCATCTGCCCGCCACCTTTCCAACTCAAACAACAGGGTATGATTATAGCTACATCGATAATATGACATCCCAAAAACTGCTACTTCAGCACACCGGTCATCACTCACCTTGCCAGAATCCACACCATTGTGGATCTCTCACTTCAGACATTGATTCACACCTAGAAAACAATGCCAAAACAGTGTAAGCTACTCCGAGCCACCAACAGTAATGCCAATTCTCTGACCTTGCACACCGGCCCACCATCATTCGGCACTCAGCTCACCTCTTCTGTTGCACTTTGGCACGGGTTTGTCCCTCCGCATCTGAAAAACAGCCCAAACAAACCCCATGAAGCAAGTCGGCTGGCTGCTGACCGATAGCTTGACAAGATGCAAGGTCCATCTTCTCTTGGCACGTTCTTTCTAACTACAGCTAAAAAAACATCACCTATCAAGCCTCACATGTATTGACTACCACACAAACTGCTGTTCCCAGAAGACCAGAGTCCAACCTCACACAACTCCAAAACACTATGAAAATAACTGTGGCAGCTGGCTACAGCTAATTGGCCAGAGATGGACTGTATGGTCATTGCCAAAAGAATCTGAGCAGATCAACATATCACCCCACAACAATAAAGCTGTGCTACCCCTGTCTTTAAAATTGCTACACCCCTGGGCAAGGCAGCTCCAACCCTGGCACGAAGACCAACAATACACGCAGACAACACGATAAATGTGACATGAGACCCAGTAAGACCACAAGCAAGAATGACACCAGAAGAAGATGCTGCCAGAATAAAAGCCCTGTGGTGCCACGATGGCAAAGACACTCTAGAGCGGCCCCAGAATAGAGTCCAATGTAATGGCCCGTTACAAGAAGTTGCTGTCAAATCTGAGATGACAGATGCTCAGAAAGCCCAGCTTAAAGACCTACGAACGGAAGGATGCAGGGAAGAAGTTCCAGTCCGTGAAAATGGACAGCTAGCAGGTAGAGCCACCAACACAGCACAGAAGGACGCCGCAAACAAGGACTGTCCAGAAACTTCTGAGACATGCTACCAATCCATGATTTAAGCTTGTTAACGCAAGAAAAGAAGCCCTGGACTGGCGATATGCTGGTAAGTACAGGCATTCGAGAGACTAGGGATGGCACCCGAGATACGTGCCGTGCTCGTCAAGCGCAAAGAGCAAGGAAGGCACCGAGACCCGAGAAGGTTTAAGGCACAGAAGACATTTGAAAGTTGAACTGCATAGTGCTGCCTGAGCAAGCCTACCTGTGTGTTTCACTCTGAGGCCAGAAAGAAGTGATTTGCCCAGTGTGGCTGAGATGGCCTTTGTCAAAGCTAAGTTAGCATTTGGCCATAGCTGACTTTTGGCCTGCAGGCAGTGCCAGTACCCTGGCTCAGTTTGTACATATTTGCAGAGTGTAACACAGAATATCCACTTCTGTCCTTCTGCATCCAAAGTAAGGGAGTGAGAATATGACAAACAACCAAGAGCACTTTGTAGATTTATGGTCCTAGGGGAGTTTTACTGATGCTATCGGTGGTTTCAAAGAGTTGTTTTGAGAGATTCAGAACATGTGATGAAGTCATAATGGCTGCATGTGTTTGAGGCCAGAGTCACACAGTACTGTTTTAGCTGCATTTCTGAGCTTCTTTCTTCAGCATGCATTGTAGGTAACGATTATAGTTATTTTGTGAGTGGTAGGTCTAGATTAAGAGGCTCTGGGCGGCCTTAGGAGGCATTAATGTCCTGTCCGTAGTTCTGTGGGGGTGTGTAAAGTGATTGAATTGTAAAACAAAACACCTGGGGAGGAGGGTTTCTTTTAAAACCAAATAACTCTCTGATTATGCTCTAGCTGGCAGCCCCACACAGCTGCTGTGGCTATAGTAACATTTGCTTCGAGGGGACAGAAGTCAGCAAAAGGAGGTGGTGCTGGTGTGGAATTGGCCTTAGGAGCCACTGCTGAAGGAAGTACTGCTCATTCAGATCCTCTCAGCCTGACACGTCCTGCTTGACTTCCCTCTGTGCTGTGTTTTGACTGAGGACAGAGTCCATGGAATCTAGGTTCAGTAGTATTTACCTTGCTCTGTCTCTTGGACACTGGAAGTGTTTTGCAGACTCTTGCTTGCTGTCTGTTTAGCTGTCACTGGCCTTTCTTGGTAAGGGACAGCCACAATGGGGCTGTTAAACCCAGCTTTTCTAAGAGCTGTTTCACTGTAGCTTCCTCTGTCTTGACTGCCAGATTCATGCAAAAGACATGCCTGCTCTACTTTATTGCATGGGCAATTGCGTGGGATCTTTCCCACAGAGGCTTTTCTGCATTGCACATTCACTTAGCCAGTCTCCTCTCTGGAGAGAAGGCAGGACTTCCTGACTGTTAGTAACCTTCATTTGGAGCCGGTCGTTGCCTTTTTTAGGGAAGTTGTGACATGGACGAAGGCTGAGCCTAGCCTTAGAAACACAGTGTGACTGACAAGGCGATCTGTGGAGCATGTGCTATGTCCAGAGAGGATTCAGTGACAGTTACTTGGGTTGTAGGAAGACGGCTGGTGACAGCTGGCAAGGTTATTCTTTTACCATTGTGGCTGTCAATGCTGCTGTTCTTCCCTTCATTCCATTTCCATGCATGTCAGTGCTGCAGCTGTGCTGATTAAGTGCAGAGAATTAATTAACTCACTCGTTATTTTAGCCTCTTAGAGATCCAGATCCCATTAAGGGGTCTACATAGCAGAGATAAGAGAGGTTGTTTGGGGCTTTTTTTTTATCCTTTTTTTTTTTTTTTTTCCCTCACCCTTTTGGAAGTTGATTGATAAGAGGTAATTGTACAACTCGGTTTTCACTCCTGCTGAAGCTATAGTATCATGCTTAGCAGGGAAAACTGCAAGTGAATCAATGTGCGTTGCATTCAGCTCTCAGGATTAGTTTCCCATCTGTCCATCTGTATCGTGGCACAAAATTAGAAAGCAGTCCTTCCAGCATGCAACTCTGCCCTGCATTTCCCCCGACCGAGTTATTCAATCCCCAAATTGTCAATTTTGTCATCTTCTCAACTCTTCTTCCCAGCCAATGACATACATGTGAAAAGGAACTGCCTGCAGGCTGTAAAAGTATAACTGCAAGTACTGAATGAAAACTGAGCTGAGCTTCCTGGTCTTTTCACTGCTTACTTCTCAAACTCTTTGACCTCACTGGCTCTCAGTTCTCTATGGGAGAAGAAGCCTATAAAAGCTGCATGGAAACATTAGCTGGCAAGGGCAGAGTAGCCTTCCTTTCCCTCAGCTGCAGGTTTTGTTACCCCCTCTTTGGCATCCACAGTGGTGTACTGAGATCCTGTTTTTCCTGCAGTCGTATGTCCTGGTCCTTTGCAGCCTGAAATGATATGTAGCCCAGTCAGCCTCTGTGTTAAGCGCTGTAGCTGGCCTGTGATTTTCACAGTTCTCTGCTGATAAAGTATTTTGGTTGCATTAACCCATGTATTTCAGCCACTTAACGTCTTAGAGTTGTTCTGATGAAGCACAGACCTTTTAGAGGTCAGCTCACCCGTGGCTTCCTCATCACCCGTGCCGACACTGACTGTCTCACTCATGGTATCATCAACACCATAGTGAAGTATGCAAATTATTCCTGTCCAATGGTACCTACTGACCCAATTGGGAACGTAATCAGAGTAACGATGAAAATGCAAGCCAAACCAAGCCAAGCCAATGTGAAAAATGCAAGCCAAACTCAAAGCCAATGTGAAAAATGCAAGCAGCGATTAATCTGGTATCATCAGAGGTTCTTATGCTGTACACCTCATCATACTGGGTGCCTTCCAGTGGTGCACCGAGTGAGATGGCTAACATCTGTCACTTTTTTTTTAAAACTGCTCACTTTCCCTGAGGGAGAAGAGTGTGCCATGGAAGTTCTGCTTTGGTAGAATGTTTTGGCTCTGGACTTTTTCTTGGGAAGATTTGGGGTTATTTATTTTGGTGTGTTTTTTTCTTTTTCTACAGCTCTAGGTTAGGGGAGATGCATTCAAAAGGATGCAACTTGTTCTTGGAAGGGCAGGAGAAGAGATGAGTGGTCGTCCTAGTTTCTGGAGTGGGATTGAGAGCATTGGGAAGGCTCATTTCATAGACTTGAATCAGCGTGTAAAAAGGCCATTTTTCAAAGCAAGAAAATGGTCTGCTGGTCATTTTTACTGGTGATTCAGATTACTCAGAAAATTTAATGCCTCAGATGTGGCAAACGCTAAGTGCTACGCAGCCTCTGGAGTGGACTGGAAGATTAAAATTAATGACAACTTTGAACAGGTGGGTTGGGAGTTTTGAGGAGTGACAGAGAGAGATGTCCGTTTGGTCAGGCAACTTGAAAGTTGAGCTGCATAGTGTCCATCTGATCCCCCTAGATTGCAGTAAGAAAGACAGTGAGTACAATATAAACCTTGAAAAATATTTAATGAGGAGCTTTTCAGCACATGCATGACAGTGGGTGTGGATGCAGTCAGTATCTACCTTCCTAGTCTTTGCGTGGTCCTCTCGATGTAGCTGTAAGTGGCAGTATTCATCTTTTAGACTTGGGTTTATCATTTAAAGTCTATGTCTCCCTAGGTCTCTCTGTCTTGTTGATGGAATAAGAGTTTCCTTCAGAGAGCCATTCAAAGTACCTAGATTTACACCAACTTTAGCCATCTTAAATGCCTTTGTAGGTGCTGCGTAACTACAATTCACAGGCCTTTGGCTTTCTTTTTATCTTATTCTGTTATTGAAGCTACCCCTTCTGCATTCAGGTTTCTCATGGGTTCTCTGGGTTTAAATGTTTAGAAAGCATTTCATTCAGCCATCTGCTCAAGGCAGTATCCTGCAACTTAGAAAGTTGTTCATGCTTGGGATTTTGTTTGTTCCATTGAAATGGAGAACATGAGGTACCAATTCCTTTCAGCGGACATGGATGGAGCAGGTTCAGAATTCTGGGAAACTGTTTCAGGGTCGAATTTGTTTTGGTAGGATTCTACTGAAGGTGCTAAAGGTGACCTAAATTGCTAGGGATGATCATAGGTGCAGGTTTGAAGGGACGGTAACTTCTAGCAGGGAAAAGATGGAGCAGTAGATGAGCAGGAACACGTTCATTGGGAGTTTGAATGACTTGACCGAGGTCATGCACCAAACCCACAGCAGAGTCAGAACAAGACTCAAAGCTACAAATTTCTTCTGCAACATCTTCATCTTGGGACATTCAGCCATTCATTTCAACAGGGAGGTGCTATGCAGCTCAGAAGTGGGGGTTAAGAGACTCGATTAATTACTTGTTTACCAAAATCTCTTTGCTTAGGCACATCCATTCAAAGCGAACCCTTCTAATCACTGGCCTTGTGATCTCAAGTGTTTCTTACTGATCATTGTCAAATGCTTGCACAGTGATGCTGTGGTTCTAAGTCGCAGTGGGCATCTTGTTACCAAGCTTGCTGCTTTGTAAAGATGCGGAATCATCGTGCCAGTAATAGCATCCTCTGTCCATTTCCCACCCTGCTCCCCACCCCCTACTTGGCTGTTTACTTGTATGTTTGTATTTGGCGAAAAAAAATATCCCTTTGCCATAAAGAGCGCAATGTCCAAGCTGCGACTCGCATTAGTGCATTTTATTTGCTCTTGCTGTCACATGGTCCCTGCGGGTCATAATTCACTGTGGTTGTCATCACAGAACAACCTTGCTGGCCCTGTTATTGTTATTGGGTCCAGAAAGACGAGTTGCGGACCTTTTCCAAGTGCTATTTCTGTCGACCGCTAAAAACCTTCAGAACAAAGTTGCCTGTTTTTTAGTGGTGTGAGCCAGACTCTTTATCTGCCTGCAAGCTTTCTGAATCTTAGCACATTGTGAAGATAGCTCCAGGTATTGCAGAGGAGAGCCTAGTTTACTCTTGAATATACTCTGAGCAAGGGTAAGCTTCAGGCCCTGACTGCTGGTATTAAGTACTACTGCTTAAATCACTTTTGCTTAGCTTCTGGTTTGCTTGTAACAGAAGAGTGAGCTCACCTCTGCTTTCAAGCTCCCATGTAAAAGGCGTGCTGCTGACCACCACATAGACTGCCTAATGTTGGTGTGGGCAGCCCAGTGCTGGTCTATGCTGTAAGGAGCTCATTAGGAATACAGTAGCAGGACTGGAAAAAGGCATTGTATATTCCACTGGCTTCAGGATAACAGTTGTCAAATGCCTGCTATTCTGCTCTGCATTTCAACTCTTTTGGGTATTACTTGCAATGCTAATTTGGAGTAAACCTTCCAAGCTGTATGAAGCTGTACAGTATATAGGTAAAGAAACGGCCAGTTCCATAATCCTGCAGATTATGGAAGAAAACACTTTCTAAATACATCGTGGGTGTTGGGAGGGTGGGATTTCTGGAAAGATTTGATGTTGATGTTCATGGGAAAGTTTAAAACCAGAAGCGTAGGAAAGGTCCCCGTATTTTCTCTTATTTTAGGGCGAAGGATGAGGAAGTTGTATCAGTTTAATTCCGATGGGGAAGTCTTAAGTATTTCTTTGCTGAGGGACATATCTTAAGGCAGCAAGAAAGAGACAAATGGATAGGTGCACTCCCACGGCTTCCTCCTTTCACAGCTGTCAGGGCACATGCTGAAGCAGCACAGAGGGAAAGCTCAGGCCTAATGCGGAATGGGAACTGTACAAAGCTGAGTTCTCATCCGGCAGCTTAACGACTGGTGCTGTAGGCAGATCACTTCAGAAAATGCCTCCATTTCTGTCCTGTCTGTAAAACGGGGATTAAAATCTTGGCTTTCTTAAAGGATTTAGTAATCTACTCACAGGAAGAAGTATATGTATCTAAGGAATCAGGGATTAGTTTGGTTCTGTATAAAATTAGTTGAAGCAAGGTCATTGCTCTGATGTTAATGCCTCACCAGGGTCCAGCTAGACTGTCCAGTGGTTCTAGACTAGTGCCTTTCAGACGCTTGCACTAGCACAGTTGAGATCAAAGGTTTTTGATGAAGCAAAACACAAACAAGAAGAGAGTGATTTTCTCTGCCTCTTTTTGTGTATGTTCTTGTAAGCCTAGATAAAGAACACCTTCCTTTGTTACTCATTTATTGGCCCATAGGAGAGGATAACAATCCTTTATTATAGAATTGTTTGGGGGATTTTTTTTCAGTCCCGTGTAAGGCTCGTGACAATGCTGAAGGTCACGAGTTGCAACCACCTTCATGACCCGTGGCGGGGGCTGTTAAGCTTAGGCAAAACAGGATTATTCACTAGTGTGAAATGCTCAGATAAGCTGTTCAAATAGTTGACAAAAACATTTCCGCGCCCGGCCGCAGCTCTTCCCTGCCGCAGCCGCCTGCGCTCCTGTCCGCACCCGAAGCCCCGTGCCCGCAGAGGCAGCTGGGTCTGGAGCTGCCAGCGCCAGCAGCCCCAGAGCAGAATGAGCTCCCTGAGCAGAGGCCGAGGCTCATATACCCCAGGCCCCGCCCCCGGGCAAGTGGTGGGGATGGGACACAAGGGGGGGCGGTGCCGGGGGGGGGGGGGGGGGGTGGGGGGGGTGGGCAGCAAGGCACACCAACGGGAGGGTGGGGCATGGGGCAAAAAAGTCACGCCCGGGGGGGGCGGTGCTGGGGTGGGGTGCAGAATAACAAAGGCAAACCCGGGAAGGGGAGGGGGTGGGGGCCGGGCAGGGCACGGCCACTGTCGGCGAGGCCATGGGGGGGGCGGTGCTGGGGCGAGGTGCAAAGCAGCAAGGCACTCCCACGGGGGGGGGGGCGGGGCGGGGCGCGGGGAAGCAGGGCACGCCCACGGGGGGGGGCGGTGCCGGGGCAGAAAAGGCACACCCGGGGGGGGGGGTCGGGGGGGGGCAAGCAGGGCACGCCTACAGTGGCCAGTGCCGAAGAACGGCAGCAAGGCACGCTCGCGGCGGGGGGGGGAGGCGCCGGGTGGATTTGGGGCCAGGCACACCCACCCTTAGCAAGGCCACCGAGTTGGGGGTGGCATGGGAAAAACCCCACCTGAAGGCAGAGACAGGGGTATGGGGGGGCATAGACAGGTGCAGACGTGGGGCGCATCCTCACGGCTGCTCGATAGTCTCACCTTCAAGTCCTAGGAAGGGAAATGCGGTCACCAACACGCCTCACAAAAAACAAGTTGCCATCCTGCAGGAAGTTCAGAATTCCGGGAAAATCCAGTGCACCTAGAACAAAACAGCACCAAAACTATCAGTTAAAAAAAAAGGCTGTGTGTTTTAAAACCCTCCTGTCACCCCTGAACACCCCGTAGGAAACTGCCGACGTTAAAAAAAAAAAAAAAAAAAAACAAACCAAAAAAAAAAAAAAAAACCCCAAAAAAACCCCAAAACCCAAGCTGCATCCCAGGGCGCTCTCTCCTGTGGGTGCCGCTGGACCCTGCCCAGTCCCACAGCTCTCGCCTCGCCCAGAAGGAGCTCCCTGGGCAGAGCCCGGGGCTCATCTACTCCAGGCCCCCCCGCACCGAACCGGCACTTGGGCATCCTGGAGGACTGCGGGCCCATAGAGCGCAAGTTCGGAGGACTGAGGGGCACTTCCGGCATCATGGAGGACCGCGGGGAAGCGGCGGGAGCCTGCCGGAGCCCCGGAGGAGCCGGTGAGTCCCCCGCGAAACGAGTGCCGGCGGCGCCGCCGTCTCGGGGCCGCATCCGCGTCGTTTCTCTCCGGAGCTGCGGCCGGTGCTTGGAGGGGGGCGAGTGTATGGCGCCGCCGTCTTGTGAAGGCTGAGGCTGCCCGCGGCGGGGATGGGGCCGCGCGGGCAGGAGGGGACAGGCCGCCGCCCCGCCGTGCAGAGCTGCGTTCCTTGCGTGTTTCGGCAGGAATCGCTCTCGAATCCGTCTCGCTCTCGAATCCGTCTCGCTCTCCGCGGCTTCCGGGCAGTTTCTCCGCCGGCCCTGCCGGTCCGCGGTTAGGCCGGCGCGGAGCACCGGTGACGGGACCTGCGTGCGTGCGGGCGTGCGTGCGTGCGTGCGTGAGGGGCTCTTGCGAGAAGCGCCTCACAATAAGCAGGCTCAGCTCCGGGGCGGCGCTAGTAAATGGCATGGTCCTCGGGCGCCGTTAATTCGTGCCACGCGTTTGAGCTGGAATTTGAGAGAATAGTCTGTTATTTAAATGGCCCGATTGAAGAGTTGACTGGTACAGAAAGCGGGTGAACGAACGGCTCACAGCCAGCGAGCGCTCCGTGTACCGCTGCTGAAGGGAGCAGGAGCAAAGCGCAGGCACCCGACTGACACAAGAGGAAAAGGTTCATTACCGTTGGAAATCACGGTTTCGGATTGTGAATTAGGACTCTAATGAGGGGTCCGTTCACGACGACCGTTACCCTAAACTGCTCCCAATTGGTATTCTATTTCTGCTTCCCAAGGAGAAAATTTTCATCTGATGGTGCTGCGGGGGTATCTTTAATGCATCAGTTTAAGATGGCTAGTATTGTTAAACGGGCACTCATGATGCCCAGTTAGCGTTCGATCTGTTTCTAAAATGAAATCTAAGGTTTTTGTTCGTCGGATTTAATGGGCGTCGTTTTTTTCTTTTAGCTCTACTTGGAAGGAATTGGTACCCGTCCCCTCCTCCCCCCCCCCAACGGCTATGTTTAAGTTTCGGCAGTCGTGACTCCCTGTTGGTTTTCTAATTTTCCTTTTATTTTAAATCTAAATCTTTTAGCGTTATGTTAGTTCACCACCGCCCGGGAATTCTTTTAGTACCTACGTTTAAACGTAGCCGTTATTGAACGATTCCTTTTTTTATTTCTCTTTATCTAAAAATCTAAAGCTTCGATTACTCTTTTGGTTCTAAGCAGGAGTCACTGTTGCCTCCCAGCTTGCTTACAGCGGTGTGCTCGTTTAAGCGTTAGAGCCTCCCAATTAGTTTCCAGTTCAATTGGTTTAGCAGTGGTTATGTTTAAATGGAGCTGTTCACGACTCCCAATTAGTTTTCTGTCTTTATCACTTCAAGAGGGTCTCTCAACTATTCATTTTTTGAATTGCAATAGGGACCGGGAATAATTACTGCCTGGTTCATTAAGTAACATCTGCCACTAAATTTAGTCATTACTCAACCCTAGGTAATATTTCTTCTCTTTAGGCGCGCTCTGATATTTTGTGACTTTACCACAAAGTGGATTAACTAGGACGCGTGATTTTTTTCTTTTCCTGTTAGAGTTGTTTCGCTACAGGTATTCCTTCCAGTTAGTGCTCTGTTGTTGCTATTCTGCTGCTTGCCCTTTGATTACATCAATGGGGAGTAAGTACTGTCTGCAAAGCGGGAAGCAATAGCTAGAGCGGACGACGGGCAGTATTTGCTCCCAAAGACTATTCTGGTTACTGTGACGGACATTTTTATTTTAAACGTTTTGACGTAAACGAGCGGTAAAAATTAAACTAATAGAAACTGACCACTTTGGAATTCCCCAGGAAAAACGACCGGAGCGAGGACGCCTGCCGCGGTCCACTTGGGACGCTCGACGGTTTTGCACTCCGTCTCCAAAGTTTGAAGCTCCGCGGAGCGCAACCTCCCCGAGCGGCGACTCGGCCTGTAGCCACCGCCCGCTCTTCTCTCCGGCTCCGCCACCCGTTTTTCCAGAGCAGCCCAAAATCCCGGGGAAGCGAACCCGCGCACAGCAGATACGCCGCGACACCAAACCTCCGGCTGTCCAGCTGCGCCGCCCCCGACCGTCGCTGCTGCGCCAACGGGAGCCTCCGGCCGACGCGGTGCCGAGCGCCCGCGACCCCGTCGGCCGCCGGCTCTGCCAGCGGCGCGGTCCGGCGAAATCCGCGACGCTGCCGAGTCTGCGGCGAGTCCGGGGCGTGTTTTTTTAGCGAAGGAAAATGCCGTTTCAAGTCTCAAGTCCGACCTGCAAGGAAAAAGAAAGCCCGCGTAACAAGGCTAGACCCGTTCCTGTCTGTTGCAGAACTTGTACCAGCGCTACATTCTGGACGGGACCGAATGACAAAGCCGAATGACAGCCTGCAAGAATCCTCCTCTCAGAGCTCTCTGGTTGCAAAGGGACTATTGTAGATCACCAGCAGTTGTAAGACACTGAGACTCCTACTTTTCTCCATCTGCCTCCCTCAACAGAAATAAGTCCCAAAGGACAGAAAACCCCAGGAAAGGGTTGAAACCAAACCGAACCCAAAGCAAAAACCAAAACCAAGGAAAAACCGTCGGGGAAAAGAGCCCCAAAGCATCAGGAACTGTACCAAGCACCTTAAGTAACACTGAAGCGACTCGAACCAAAACAAGTGACAAAGCAGCTCAGGAGAGGTGCCAGGAAAGACAAATGAGTCCACACAGAGCAACGCCCGTGTCCTTCTGAGAGGACTAGGCAGGTGAGAGAAGGCCCTTTGAAGGCCCGTGGTTCTGAGAAGGCCACTTGTCACGCAGATTGATTCTGGTGCCTGGATGGGAAATGGAGGGGACTGAGGGGCACACGAAGGGGAGGGAGGAACTCGGACAGCTTACGGAGATGCCTGCGGTGCAAAGCCAAAAAGACGGCTGCAGGATGGCTCGGCGTCGGTGCCATCGACCCCCCCCAAAAGATGCTGTGACCCCACTTGGGGACGACAGCCTCTGGCCCCGGCGCCCCCGGGGCTGGGCAGAGGCAGCAGCGCTCGGCATAGCTGGTGGCAGGGGGCCCGACGGGGTGGAACGCGTCCCGGCAGGGCCTGGCCAGGCCCAGGAGCACATCTGGTCCTCGCTGAGGGGCTGGAGCCGATGGGGCCCTGAGGAGTACAGGGGTGGCCTGGTGTCCCCGGCCGCAGCTCTTCCCTGCCGCAGCCGCCTGCGCTCCTGTCCGCGCCCGAAGCCCCGTGCCCGCAGAGGCAGCTGGGTCTGGAGCTGCCAGCGCCAGCAGCCCCAGAGCAGAATGAGCTCCCTGAGCAGAGGCCGAGGCTCATATACCCCAGGCCCCGCCCCCGGGCAAGTGGTGGGGATGGGACACAAGGGGGGGCGGTGCCGGGGGGGGGGGGTGGGGTGGGGGGGGTGGGCAGCAAGGCACGCCAACGGGAGGGTGGGGCATGGGGCAAAAAAGTCACGCCCGGGGGGGGCGGTGCTGGGGTGGGGTGCAGAATAACAAAGGCAAACCCGGGAAGGGGAGGGGGTGGGGGCCGGGCAGGGCACGGCCACTGTCGGCGAGGCCATGGGGGGGGCGGTGCTGGGGCGAGGTGCAAAGCAGCAAGGCACTCCCACGGGGGGGGGGCGGTGCCGGGGCAGAAAAGGCACACCCGGGGGGGGGGTCGGGGGGGGGCAAGCAGGGCACGCCTACAGTGGCCAGTGCCGAAGAACGGCAGCAAGGCACGCTCGCGGCGGGGGGGGGAGGCGCCGGGTGGATTTGGGGCCAGGCACACCCACCCTTAGCAAGGCCACCGAGTTGGGGGTGGCATGGGAAAAACCCCACCTGAAGGCAGAGACAGGGGTATGGGGGGGCATAGACAGGTGCAGACGTGGGGCGCATCCTCACGGCTGCTCGATAGTCTCACCTTCAAGTCCTAGGAAGGGAAATGCGGTCACCAACACGCCTCACAAAAAACAAGTTGCCATCCTGCAGGAAGTTCAGAATTCCGGGAAAATCCAGTGCACCTAGAACAAAACAGCACCAAAACTATCAGTTAAAAAAAAAGGCTGTGTGTTTTAAAACCCTCCTGTCACCCCTGAACACCCCGTAGGAAACTGCCGACGTTAAAAAAAAAAAAAAAAACAAACCAAAAAAAAAAAAAAAAAAAAAAAACCAAACCAAAAAAACCCCAAAACCCAAGCTGCATCCCAGGGCGCTCTCTCCTGTGGGTGCCGCTGGACCCTGCCCAGTCCCACAGCTCTCGCCTCGCCCAGAAGGAGCTCCCTGGGCAGAGCCCGGGGCTCATCTACTCCAGGCCCCCCCGCACCGAACCGGCACTTGGGCATCCTGGAGGACTGCGGGCCCATAGAGCGCAAGTTCGGAGGACTGAGGGGCACTTCCGGCATCATGGAGGACCGCGGGGAAGCGGCGGGAGCCTGCCGGAGCCCCGGAGGAGCCGGTGAGTCCCCCGCGAAACGAGTGCCGGCGGCGCCGCCGTCTCGGGGCCGCATCCGCGTCGTTTCTCTCCGGAGCTGCGGCCGGTGCTTGGAGGGGGGCGAGTGTATGGCGCCGCCGTCTTGTGAAGGCTGAGGCTGCCCGCGGCGGGGATGGGGCCGCGCGGGCAGGAGGGGACAGGCCGCCGCCCCGCCGTGCAGAGCTGCGTTCCTTGCGTGTTTCGGCAGGAATCGCTGTTGAATCCGTCTCGCTCTCGAATCCGTCTCGCTCTCCGCGGCTTCCGGGCAGTTTCTCCGCCGGCCCTGCCGGTCCGCGGTTAGGCCGGCGCGGAGCACCGGTGACGGGACCTGCGTGCGTGCGTGCGTGCGTGCGTGCGTGAGGGGCTCTTGCGAGAAGCGCCTCACAATAAGCAGGCTCAGCTCCGGGGCGGCGCTAGTAAATGGCATGGTCCTCGGGCGCCGTTAATTCGTGCCACGCGTTTGAGCTGGAATTTGAGAGAATAGTCTGTTATTTAAATGGCCCGATTGAAGAGTTGACTGGTACAGAAAGCGGGTGAACGAACGGCTCACAGCCAGCGAGCGCTCCGTGTACCGCTGCTGAAGGGAGCAGGAGCAAAGCGCAGGCACCCGACTGACACAAGAGGAAAAGGTTCATTACCGTTGGAAATCACGGTTTCGGATTGTGAATTAGGACTCTAATGAGGGGTCCGTTCACGACGACCGTTACCCTAAACTGCTCCCAATTGGTATTCTATTTCTGCTTCCCAAGGAGAAAATTTTCATCTGATGGTGCTGCGGGGGTATCTTTAATGCATCAGTTTAAGATGGCTAGTATTGTTAAACGGGCACTCATGATGCCCAGTTAGCGTTCGATCTGTTTCTAAAATGAAATCTAAGGTTTTTGTTCGTCGGATTTAATGGGCGTCGGTTTTTTCTTTTAGCTCTACTTGGAAGGAATTGGTACCCGTCCCCTCCTCCCCCCCCCCCAACGGCTATGTTTAAGTTTCGGCAGTCGTGACTCCCTGTTGGTTTTCTAATTTTCCTTTTATTTTAAATCTAAATCTTTTAGCGTTATGTTAGTTCACCACCGCCCGGGAATTCTTTTAGTACCTACGTTTAAACGTAGCCGTTATTGAACGATTCCTTTTTTTATTTCTCTTTATCTAAAAATCTAAAGCTTCGATTACTCTTTTGGTTCTAAGCAGGAGTCACTGTTGCCTCCCAGCTTGCTTACAGCGGTGTGCTCGTTTAAGCGTTAGAGCCTCCCAATTAGTTTCCAGTTCAATTGGTTTAGCAGTGGTTATGTTTAAATGGAGCTGTTCACGACTCCCAATTAGTTTTCTGTCTTTATCACTTCAAGAGGGTCTCTCAACTATTCATTTTTTGAATTGCAATAGGGACCGGGAATAATTACTGCCTGGTTCATCAAGTAACATCTGCCACTAAATTTAGTCATTACTCAACCCTAGGTAATATTTCTTCTCTTTAGGCGCGCTCTGATATTTTGTGACTTTACCACGAAGTGGATTAACTAGGACGCGTGATTTTTTTCTTTTCCTGTTAAGAGTTGTTTCGCTACAGGTATTCCTTCCAGTTAGTGCTCTGTTGTTGATATTCTGCTGCTTGCCCTTTGATTACATCAATGGGGAGTAAGTACTGTCTGCAAAGCGGGAAGCAATAGCTAGAGCGGACGACGGGCAGTATTTGCTCCCAAAGACTATTCTGGTTACTGTGACGGACATTTTTATTTTAAACGTTTTGACGTAAACGAGCGGTAAAAATTAAACTAATAGAAACTGACCACTTTGGAATTCCCCAGGAAAAACGACCGGAGCGAGGACGCCTGCCGCGGTCCACTTGGGACGCTCGACGGTTTTGCACTCCGTCTCCAAAGTTTGAAGCTCCGCGGAGCGCAACCTCCCCGAGCGGCGACTCGGCCTGTAGCCACCGCCCGCTCTTCTCTCCGGCTCCGCCACCCGTTTTTCCAGAGCAGCCCAAAATCCCGGGGAAGCGAACCCGCGCACAGCAGATACGCCGCGACACCAAACCTCCGGCTGTCCAGCTGCGCCGCCCCCGACCGTCGCTGCTGCGCCAACGGGAGCCTCCGGCCGACGCGGTGCCGAGCGCCCGCGACCCCGTCGGCCGCCGGCTCTGCCAGCGGCGCGGTCCGGCGAAATCCGCGACGCTGCCGAGTCTGCGGCGAGTCCGGGGCGTGTTTTTTTAGCGAAGGAAAATGCCGTTTCAAGTCTCAAGTCCGACCTGCAAGGAAAAAGAAAGCCCGCGTAACAAGGCTAGACCCGTTCCTGTCTGTTGCAGAACTTGTACCAGCGCTACATTCTGGACGGGACCGAATGACAAAGCCGAATGACAGCCTGCAAGAATCCTCCTCTCAGAGCTCTCTGGTTGCAAAGGGACTATTGTAGATCACCAGCAGTTGTAAGACACTGAGACTCCTACTTTTCTCCATCTGCCTCCCTCAACAGAAATAAGTCCCAAAGGACAGAAAACCCCAGGAAAGGGTTGAAACCAAACCGAACCCAAAGCAAAAACCAAAACCAAGGAAAAACCGTCGGGGAAAAGAGCCCCAAAGCATCAGGAACTGTACCAAGCACCTTAAGTAACACTGAAGCGACTCGAACCAAAACAAGTGACAAAGCAGCTCAGGAGAGGTGCCAGGAAAGACAAATGAGTCCACACAGAGCAACGCCCGTGTCCTTCTGAGAGGACTAGGCAGGTGAGAGAAGGCCCTTTGAAGGCCCGTGGTTCTGAGAAGGCCACTTGTCACGCAGATTGATTCTGGTGCCTGGATGGGAAATGGAGGGGACTGAGGGGCACACGAAGGGGAGGGAGGAACTCGGACAGCTTACGGAGATGCCTGCGGTGCAAAGCCAAAAAGACGGCTGCAGGATGGCTCGGCGTCGGTGCCATCGACCCCCCCCAAAAGATGCTGTGACCCCACTTGGGGACGACAGCCTCTGGCCCCGGCGCCCCCGGGGCTGGGCAGAGGCAGCAGCGCTCGGCATAGCTGGTGGCAGGGGGCCCGACGGGGTGGAACGCGTCCCGGCAGGGCCTGGCCAGGCCCAGGAGCACATCTGGTCCTCGCTGAGGGGCTGGAGCCG
The DNA here is from genome assembly GCF_034619465.1 of Leptosomus discolor. Taxonomy (NCBI): domain Eukaryota; kingdom Metazoa; phylum Chordata; class Aves; order Leptosomiformes; family Leptosomidae; genus Leptosomus; species Leptosomus discolor. Next base: position 236,409 of record NW_028237880.1, read on the forward strand.
ATGGGGCCCTGAGGAGTACAGGGGTGGCCTGGTGTCCCCGGCCGCAGCTCTTCCCTGCCGCAGCCGCCTGCGCTCCTGTCCGCGCCCGAAGCCCCGTGCCCGCAGAGGCAGCTGGGTCTGGAGCTGCCAGCGCCAGCAGCCCCAGAGCAGAATGAGCTCCCTGAGCAGAGGCCGAGGCTCATATACCCCAGGCCCCGCCCCCGGGCAAGTGGTGGGGATGGGACACAAGGGGGGGCGGTGCCGGGGGGGGGGGGGGGGGGTGGGCAGCAAGGCACGCCAACGGGAGGGTGGGGCATGGGGCAAAAAAGTCACGCCCGGGGGGGGGGGCGGTGCTGGGGTGGGGTGCAGAATAACAAAGGCAAACCCGGGAAGGGGAGGGGGTGGGGGCCGGGCAGGGCACGGCCACTGTCGGCGAGGCCATGGGGGGGGCGGTGCTGGGGCGAGGTGCAAAGCAGCAAGGCACTCCCACGGGGGGGGGGCGGTGCCGGGGCAGAAAAGGCACACCCGGGGGGGGGGGTCGGGGGGGGGGCAAGCAGGGCACGCCTACAGTGGCCAGTGCCGAAGAACGGCAGCAAGGCACGCTCGCGGCGGGGGGGGGAGGCGCCGGGTGGATTTGGGGCCAGGCACACCCACCCTTAGCAAGGCCACCGAGTTGGGGGTGGCATGGGAAAAACCCCACCTGAAGGCAGAGACGGGGGTATGGGGGGGCATAGACAGGTGCAGACGTGGGGCGCATCCTCACGGCTGCTCGATAGTCTCACCTTCAAGTCCTAGGAAGGGAAATGCGGTCACCAACACGCCTCACAAAAAACAAGTTGCCATCCTGCAGGAAGTTCAGAATTCCGGGAAAATCCAGTGCACCTAGAACAAAACAGCACCAAAACTATCAGTTAAAAAAAAAGGCTGTGTGTTTTAAAACCCTCCTGTCACCCCTGAACACCCCGTAGGAAACTGCCGACGTTAAAAAAAAAAAAAAAACCAAACCAAAAAAAAAAAAAAAAAAAAACCAAACCAAAAAAACCCCAAAACCCAAGCTGCATCCCAGGGCGCTCTCTCCTGTGGGTGCCGCTGGACCCTGCCCAGTCCCACAGCTCTCGCCTCGCCCAGAAGGAGCTCCCTGGGCAGAGCCCGGGGCTCATCTACTCCAGGCCCCCCCGCACCGAACCGGCACTTGGGCATCCTGGAGGACTGCGGGCCCATAGAGCGCAAGTTCGGAGGACTGAGGGGCACTTCCGGCATCATGGAGGACCGCGGGGAAGCGGCGGGAGCCTGCCGGAGCCCCGGAGGAGCCGGTGAGTCCCCCGCGAAACGAGTGCCGGCGGCGCCGCCGTCTCGGGGCCGCATCCGCGTCGTTTCTCTCCGGAGCTGCGGCCGGTGCTTGGAGGGGGGCGAGTGTATGGCGCCGCCGTCTTGTGAAGGCTGAGGCTGCCCGCGGCGGGGATGGGGCCGCGCGGGCAGGAGGGGACAGGCCGCCGCCCCGCCGTGCAGAGCTGCGTTCCTTGCGTGTTTCGGCAGGAATCGCTGTTGAATCCGTCTCGCTCTCGAATCCGTCTCGCTCTCCGCGGCTTCCGGGCAGTTTCTCCGCCGGCCCTGCCGGTCCGCGGTTAGGCCGGCGCGGAGCACCGGTGACGGGACCTGCGTGCGTGCGTGCGTGCGTGCGTGCGTGAGGGGCTCTTGCGAGAAGCGCCTCACAATAAGCAGGCTCAGCTCCGGGGCGGCGCTAGTAAATGGCGTGGTCCTCGGGCGCCGTTAATTCGTGCCACGCGTTTGAGCTGGAATTTGAGAGAATAGTCTGTTATTTAAATGGCCCGATTGAAGAGTTGACTGGTACAGAAAGCGGGTGAACGAACGGCTCACAGCCAGCGAGCGCTCCGTGTACCGCTGCTGAAGGGAGCAGGAGCAAAGCGCAGGCACCCGACTGACACAAGAGGAAAAGGTTCATTACCGTTGGAAATCACGGTTTCGGATTGTGAATTAGGACTCTAATGAGGGGTCCGTTCACGACGACCGTTACCCTAAACTGCTCCCAATTGGTATTCTATTTCTGCTTCCCAAGGAGAAAATTTTCATCTGATGGTGCTGCGGGGGTATCTTTAATGCATCAGTTTAAGATGGCTAGTATTGTTAAACGGGCACTCATGATGCCCAGTTAGCGTTCGATCTGTTTCTAAAATGAAATCTAAGGTTTTTGTTCGTCGGATTTAATGGGCGTCGGTTTTTTCTTTTAGCTCTACTTGGAAGGAATTGGTACCCGTCCCCTCCTCCCCCCCCCCCAACGGCTATGTTTAAGTTTCGGCAGTCGTGACTCCCTGTTGGTTTTCTAATTTTCCTTTTATTTTAAATCTAAATCTTTTAGCGTTATGTTAGTTCACCACCGCCCGGGAATTCTTTTAGTACCTACGTTTAAACGTAGCCGTTATTGAACGATTCCTTTTTTTATTTCTCTTTATCTAAAAATCTAAAGCTTCGATTACTCTTTTGGTTCTAAGCAGGAGTCACTGTTGCCTCCCAGCTTGCTTACAGCGGTGTGCTCGTTTAAGCGTTAGAGCCTCCCAATTAGTTTCCAGTTCAATTGGTTTAGCAGTGGTTATGTTTAAATGGAGCTGTTCACGACTCCCAATTAGTTTTCTGTCTTTATCACTTCAAGAGGGTCTCTCAACTATTCATTTTTTGAATTGCAATAGGGACCGGGAATAATTACTGCCTGGTTCATCAAGTAACATCTGCCACTAAATTTAGTCATTACTCAACCCTAGGTAATATTTCTTCTCTTTAGGCGCGCTCTGATATTTTGTGACTTTACCACGAAGTGGATTAACTAGGACGCGTGATTTTTTTCTTTTCCTGTTAGAGTTGTTTCGCTACAGGTATTCCTTCCAGTTAGTGCTCTGTTGTTGATATTCTGCTGCTTGCCCTTTGATTACATCAATGGGGAGTAAGTACTGTCTGCAAAGCGGGAAGCAATAGCTAGAGCGGACGACGGGCAGTATTTGCTCCCAAAGACTATTCTGGTTACTGTGACGGACATTTTTATTTTAAACGTTTTGACGTAAACGAGCGGTAAAAATTAAACTAATAGAAACTGACCACTTTGGAATTCCCCAGGAAAAACGACCGGAGCGAGGACGCCTGCCGCGGTCCACTTGGGACGCTCGACGGTTTTGCACTCCGTCTCCAAAGTTTGAAGCTCCGCGGAGCGCAACCTCCCCGAGCGGCGACTCGGCCTGTAGCCACCGCCCACTCTTCTCTCCGGCTCCGCCACCCGTTTTTCCAGAGCAGCCCAAAATCCCGGGGAAGCGAACCCGCGCACAGCAGATACGCCGCGACACCAAACCTCCGGCTGTCCAGCTGCGCCGCCCCCGACCGTCGCTGCTGCGCCAACGGGAGCCTCCGGCCGACGCGGTGCCGAGCGCCCACGACCCCGTCGGCCGCCGGCTCTGCCAGCGGCGCGGTCCGGCGAAATCCGCGACGCTGCCGAGTCTGCGGCGAGTCCGGGGCGTGTTTTTTTAGCGAAGGAAAATGCCGTTTCAAGTCTCAAGTCCGACCTGCAAGGAAAAAGAAAGCCCGCGTAACAAGGCTAGACCCGTTCCTGTCTGTTGCAGAACTTGTACCAGCGCTACATTCTGGACGGGACCGAATGACAAAGCCGAATGACAGCCTGCAAGAATCCTCCTCTCAGAGCTCTCTGGTTGCAAAGGGACTATTGTAGATCACCAGCAGTTGTAAGACACTGAGACTCCTACTTTTCTCCATCTGCCTCCCTCAACAGAAATAAGTCCCAAAGGACAGAAAACCCCAGGAAAGGGTTGAAACCAAACCGAACCCAAAGCAAAAACCAAAACCAAGGAAAAACCGTCGGGGAAAAGAGCCCCAAAGCATCAGGAACTGTACCAAGCACCTTAAGTAACACTGAAGCGACTCGAACCAAAACAAGTGACAAAGCAGCTCAGGAGAGGTGCCAGGAAAGACAAATGAGTCCACACAGAGCAACGCCCGTGTCCTTCTGAGAGGACTAGGCAGGTGAGAGAAGGCCCTTTGAAGGCCCGTGGTTCTGAGAAGGCCACTTGTCACGCAGATTGATTCTGGTGCCTGGATGGGAAATGGAGGGGACTGAGGGGCACACGAAGGGGAGGGAGGAACTCGGACAGCTTACGGAGATGCCTGCGGTGCAAAGCCAAAAAGACGGCTGCAGGATGGCTCGGCGTCGGTGCCATCGACCCCCCCCAAAAGATGCTGTGACCCCACTTGGGGACGACAGCCTCTGGCCCCGGCGCCCCCGGGGCTGGGCAGAGGCAGCAGCGCTCGGCATAGCTGGTGGCAGGGGGCCCGACGGGGTGGAACGCGTCCCGGCAGGGCCTGGCCAGGCCCAGGAGCACATCTGGTCCTCGCTGAGGGGCTGGAGCCGATGGGGCCCTGAGGAGTACAGGGGTGGCCTGGTGTCCCCGGCCGCAGCTCTTCCCTGCCGCAGCCGCCTGCGCTCCTGTCCGCGCCCGAAGCCCCGTGCCCGCAGAGGCAGCTGGGTCTGGAGCTGCCAGCGCCAGCAGCCCCAGAGCAGAATGAGCTCCCTGAGCAGAGGCCGAGGCTCATATACCCCAGGCCCCGCCCCCGGGCAAGTGGTGGGGATGGGACACAAGGGGGGGCGGTGCCGGGGGGTGGGGGGGGGGGTGGGGGGGGTGGGCAGCAAGGCACGCCAACGGGAGGGTGGGGCATGGGGCAAAAAAGTCACGCCCGGGGGGGGGGGCGGTGCTGGGGTGGGGTGCAGAATAACAAAGGCAAACCCGGGAAGGGGAGGGGGTGGGGGCCGGGCAGGGCACGGCCACTGTCGGCGAGGCCATGGGGGGGGGCGGTGCTGGGGCGAGGTGCAAAGCAGCAAGGCACTCCCACGGGGGGGGGGCGGTGCCGGGGCAGAAAAGGCACACCCGGGGGGGGGGTCGGGGGGGGGGCAAGCAGGGCACGCCTACAGTGGCCAGTGCCGAAGAACGGCAGCAAGGCACGCTCGCGGCGGGGGGGGGAGGCGCCGGGTGGATTTGGGGCCAGGCACACCCACCCTTAGCAAGGCCACCGAGTTGGGGGTGGCATGGGAAAAACCCCACCTGAAGGCAGAGACAGGGGTATGGGGGGGCATAGACAGGTGCAGACGTGGGGCGCATCCTCACGGCTGCTCGATAGTCTCACCTTCAAGTCCTAGGAAGGGAAATGCGGTCACCAACACGCCTCACAAAAAACAAGTTGCCATCCTGCAGGAAGTTCAGAATTCCGGGAAAATCCAGTGCACCTAGAACAAAACAGCACCAAAACTATCAGTTAAAAAAAAAGGCTGTGTGTTTTAAAACCCTCCTGTCACCCCTGAACACCCCGTAGGAAACTGCCGACGTTAAAAAAAAAAAAAAAAACAAACCAAAAAAAAAAAAAAAAAAAAAAACCAAACCAAAAAAACCCCAAAACCCAAGCTGCATCCCAGGGCGCTCTCTCCTGTGGGTGCCGCTGGACCCTGCCCAGTCCCACAGCTCTCGCCTCGCCCAGAAGGAGCTCCCTGGGCAGAGCCCGGGGCTCATCTACTCCAGGCCCCCCCGCACCGAACCGGCACTTGGGCATCCTGGAGGACTGCGGGCCCATAGAGCGCAAGTTCGGAGGACTGAGGGGCACTTCCGGCATCATGGAGGACCGCGGGGAAGCGGCGGGAGCCTGCCGGAGCCCCGGAGGAGCCGGTGAGTCCCCCGCGAAACGAGTGCCGGCGGCGCCGCCGTCTCGGGGCCGCATCCGCGTCGTTTCTCTCCGGAGCTGCGGCCGGTGCTTGGAGGGGGGCGAGTGTATGGCGCCGCCGTCTTGTGAAGGCTGAGGCTGCCCGCGGCGGGGATGGGGCCGCGCGGGCAGGAGGGGACAGGCCGCCGCCCCGCCGTGCAGAGCTGCGTTCCTTGCGTGTTTCGGCAGGAATCGCTGTTGAATCCGTCTCGCTCTCGAATCCGTCTCGCTCTCCGCGGCTTCCGGGCAGTTTCTCCGCCGGCCCTGCCGGTCCGCGGTTAGGCCGGCGCGGAGCACCGGTGACGGGACCTGCGTGCGTGCGTGCGTGCGTGAGGGGCTCTTGCGAGAAGCGCCTCACAATAAGCAGGCTCAGCTCCGGGGCGGCGCTAGTAAATGGCATGGTCCTCGGGCGCCGTTAATTCGTGCCACGCGTTTGAGCTGGAATTTGAGAGAATAGTCTGTTATTTAAATGGCCCGATTGAAGAGTTGACTGGTACAGAAAGCGGGTGAACGAACGGCTCACAGCCAGCGAGCGCTCCGTGTACCGCTGCTGAAGGGAGCAGGAGCAAAGCGCAGGCACCCGACTGACACAAGAGGAAAAGGTTCATTACCGTTGGAAATCACGGTTTCGGATTGTGAATTAGGACTCTAATGAGGGGTCCGTTCACGACGACCGTTACCCTAAACTGCTCCCAATTGGTATTCTATTTCTGCTTCCCAAGGAGAAAATTTTCATCTGATGGTGCTGCGGGGGTATCTTTAATGCATCAGTTTAAGATGGCTAGTATTGTTAAACGGGCACTCATGATGCCCAGTTAGCGTTCGATCTGTTTCTAAAATGAAATCTAAGGTTTTTGTTCGTCGGATTTAATGGGCGTCGGTTTTTTCTTTTAGCTCTACTTGGAAGGAATTGGTACCCGTCCCCTCCTCCCCCCCCCCCAACGGCTATGTTTAAGTTTCGGCAGTCGTGACTCCCTGTTGGTTTTCTAATTTTCCTTTTATTTTAAATCTAAATCTTTTAGCGTTATGTTAGTTCACCACCGCCCGGGAATTCTTTTAGTACCTACGTTTAAACGTAGCCGTTATTGAACGATTCCTTTTTTTATTTCTCTTTATCTAAAAATCTAAAGCTTCGATTACTCTTTTGGTTCTAAGCAGGAGTCACTGTTGCCTCCCAGCTTGCTTACAGCGGTGTGCTCGTTTAAGCGTTAGAGCCTCCCAATTAGTTTCCAGTTCAATTGGTTTAGCAGTGGTTATGTTTAAATGGAGCTGTTCACGACTCCCAATTAGTTTTCTGTCTTTATCACTTCAAGAGGGTCTCTCAACTATTCATTTTTTGAATTGCAATAGGGACCGGGAATAATTACTGCCTGGTTCATCAAGTAACATCTGCCACTAAATTTAGTCATTACTCAACCCTAGGTAATATTTCTTCTCTTTAGGCGCGCTCTGATATTTTGTGACTTTACCACGAAGTGGATTAACTAGGACGCGTGATTTTTTTCTTTTCCTGTTAGAGTTGTTTCGCTACAGGTATTCCTTCCAGTTAGTGCTCTGTTGTTGATATTCTGCTGCTTGCCCTTTGATTACATCAATGGGGAGTAAGTACTGTCTGCAAAGCGGGAAGCAATAGCTAGAGCGGACGACGGGCAGTATTTGCTCCCAAAGACTATTCTGGTTACTGTGACGGACATTTTTATTTTAAACGTTTTGACGTAAACGAGCGGTAAAAATTAAACTAATAGAAACTGACCACTTTGGAATTCCCCAGGAAAAACGACCGGAGCGAGGACGCCTGCCGCGGTCCACTTGGGACGCTCGACGGTTTTGCACTCCGTCTCCAAAGTTTGAAGCTCCGCGGAGCGCAACCTCCCCGAGCGGCGACTCGGCCTGTAGCCACCGCCCGCTCTTCTCTCCGGCTCCGCCACCCGTTTTTCCAGAGCAGCCCAAAATCCCGGGGAAGCGAACCCGCGCACAGCAGATACGCCGCGACACCAAACCTCCGGCTGTCCAGCTGCGCCGCCCCCGACCGTCGCTGCTGCGCCAACGGGAGCCTCCGGCCGACGCGGTGCCGAGCGCCCGCGACCCCGTCGGCCGCCGGCTCTGCCAGCGGCGCGGTCCGGCGAAATCCGCGACGCTGCCGAGTCTGCGGCGAGTCCGGGGCGTGTTTTTTTAGCGAAGGAAAATGCCGTTTCAAGTCTCAAGTCCGACCTGCAAGGAAAAAGAAAGCCCGCGTAACAAGGCTAGACCCGTTCCTGTCTGTTGCAGAACTTGTACCAGCGCTACATTCTGGACGGGACCGAATGACAAAGCCGAATGACAGCCTGCAAGAATCCTCCTCTCAGAGCTCTCTGGTTGCAAAGGGACTATTGTAGATCACCAGCAGTTGTAAGACACTGAGACTCCTACTTTTCTCCATCTGCCTCCCTCAACAGAAATAAGTCCCAAAGGACAGAAAACCCCAGGAAAGGGTTGAAACCAAACCGAACCCAAAGCAAAAACCAAAACCAAGGAAAAACCGTCGGGGAAAAGAGCCCCAAAGCATCAGGAACTGTACCAAGCACCTTAAGTAACACTGAAGCGACTCGAACCAAAACAAGTGACAAAGCAGCTCAGGAGAGGTGCCAGGAAAGACAAATGAGTCCACACAGAGCAACGCCCGTGTCCTTCTGAGAGGACTAGGCAGGTGAGAGAAGGCCCTTTGAAGGCCCGTGGTTCTGAGAAGGCCACTTGTCACGCAGATTGATTCTGGTGCCTGGATGGGAAATGGAGGGGACTGAGGGGCACACGAAGGGGAGGGAGGAACTCGGACAGCTTACGGAGATGCCTGCGGTGCAAAGCCAAAAAGACGGCTGCAGGATGGCTCGGCGTCGGTGCCATCGACCCCCCCCAAAAGATGCTGTGACCCCACTTGGGGACGACAGCCTCTGGCCCCGGCGCCCCCGGGGCTGGGCAGAGGCAGCAGCGCTCGGCATAGCTGGTGGCAGGGGGCCCGACGGGGTGGAACGCGTCCCGGCAGGGCCTGGCCAGGCCCAGGAGCACATCTGGTCCTCGCTGAGGGGCTGGAGCCGATGGGGCCCTGAGGAGTACAGGGGTGGCCTGGTGTCCCCGGCCGCAGCTCTTCCCTGCCGCAGCCGCCTGCGCTCCTGTCCGCGCCCGAAGCCCCGTGCCCGCAGAGGCAGCTGGGTCTGGAGCTGCCAGCGCCAGCAGCCCCAGAGCAGAATGAGCTCCCTGAGCAGAGGCCGAGGCTCATATACCCCAGGCCCCGCCCCCGGGCAAGTGGTGGGGATGGGACACAAGGGGGGGCGGTGCCGGGGGGGGGGGGGGGGGGGTGGGCAGCAAGGCACGCCAACGGGAGGGTGGGGCATGGGGCAAAAAAGTCACGCCCGGGGGGGGGGGCGGTGCTGGGGTGGGGTGCAGAATAACAAAGGCAAACCCGGGAAGGGGAGGGGGTGGGGGCCGGGCAGGGCACGGCCACTGTCGGCGAGGCCATGGGGGGGGCGGTGCTGGGGCGAGGTGCAAAGCAGCAAGGCACTCCCACGGGGGGGGGGCGGTGCCGGGGCAGAAAAGGCACACCCGGGGGGGGGGGTCGGGGGGGGGGCAAGCAGGGCACGCCTACAGTGGCCAGTGCCGAAGAACGGCAGCAAGGCACGCTCGCGGCGGGGGGGGGAGGCGCCGGGTGGATTTGGGGCCAGGCACACCCACCCTTAGCAAGGCCACCGAGTTGGGGGTGGCATGGGAAAAACCCCACCTGAAGGCAGAGACGGGGGTATGGGGGGGCATAGACAGGTGCAGACGTGGGGCGCATCCTCACGGCTGCTCGATAGTCTCACCTTCAAGTCCTAGGAAGGGAAATGCGGTCACCAACACGCCTCACAAAAAACAAGTTGCCATCCTGCAGGAAGTTCAGAATTCCGGGAAAATCCAGTGCACCTAGAACAAAACAGCACCAAAACTATCAGTTAAAAAAAAAGGCTGTGTGTTTTAAAACCCTCCTGTCACCCCTGAACACCCCGTAGGAAACTGCCGACGTTAAAAAAAAAAAAAAAAAAAAAAACCAAAAAAAAAAAAACCAAAAAAACCCCAAAACCCAAGCTGCATCCCAGGGCGCTCTCTCCTGTGGGTGCCGCTGGACCCTGCCCAGTCCCACAGCTCTCGCCTCGCCCAGAAGGAGCTCCCTGGGCAGAGCCCGGGGCTCATCTACTCCAGGCCCCCCCGCACCGAACCGGCACTTGGGCATCCTGGAGGACTGCGGGCCCATAGAGCGCAAGTTCGGAGGACTGAGGGGCACTTCCGGCATCATGGAGGACCGCGGGGAAGCGGCGGGAGCCTGCCGGAGCCCCGGAGGAGCCGGTGAGTCCCCCGCGAAACGAGTGCCGGCGGCGCCGCCGTCTCGGGGCCGCATCCGCGTCGTTTCTCTCCGGAGCTGCGGCCGGTGCTTGGAGGGGGGCGAGTGTATGGCGCCGCCGTCTTGTGAAGGCTGAGGCTGCCCGCGGCGGGGATGGGGCCGCGCGGGCAGGAGGGGACAGGCCGCCGCCCCGCCGTGCAGAGCTGCGTTCCTTGCGTGTTTCGGCAGGAATCGCTGTTGAATCCGTCTCGCTCTCGAATCCGTCTCGCTCTCCGCGGCTTCCGGGCAGTTTCTCCGCCGGCCCTGCCGGTCCGCGGTTAGGCCGGCGCGGAGCACCGGTGACGGGACCTGCGTGCGTGCGTGCGTGCGTGCGTGCGTGCGTGAGGGGCTCTTGCGAGAAGCGCCTCACAATAAGCAGGCTCAGCTCCGGGGCGGCGCTAGTAAATGGCGTGGTCCTCGGGCGCCGTTAATTCGTGCCACGCGTTTGAGCTGGAATTTGAGAGAATAATCTGTTATTTAAATGGCCCGATTGAAGAGTTGACTGGTACAGAAAGCGGGTGAACGAACGGCTCACAGCCAGCGAGCGCTCCGTGTACCGCTGCTGAAGGGAGCAGGAGCAAAGCGCAGGCACCCGACTGACACAAGAGGAAAAGGTTCATTACCGTTGGAAATCACGGTTTCGGATTGTGAATTAGGACTCTAATGAGGGGTCCGTTCACGACGACCGTTACCCTAAACTGCTCCCAATTGGTATTCTATTTCTGCTTCCCAAGGAGAAAATTTTCATCTGATGGTGCTGCGGGGGTATCTTTAATGCATCAGTTTAAGATGGCTAGTATTGTTAAACGGGCACTCATGATGCCCAGTTAGCGTTCGATCTGTTTCTAAAATGAAATCTAAGGTTTTTGTTCGTCGGATTTAATGGGCGTCGGTTTTTTCTTTTAGCTCTACTTGGAAGGAATTGGTACCCGTCCCCTCCTCCCCCCCCCCAACGGCTATGTTTAAGTTTCGGCAGTCGTGACTCCCTGTTGGTTTTCTAATTTTCCTTTTATTTTAAATCTAAATCTTTTAGCGTTATGTTAGTTCACCACCGCCCGGGAATTCTTTTAGTACCTACGTTTAAACGTAGCCGTTATTGAACGATTCCTTTTTTTATTTCTCTTTATCTAAAAATCTAAAGCTTCGATTACTCTTTTGGTTCTAAGCAGGAGTCACTGTTGCCTCCCAGCTTGCTTACAGCGGTGTGCTCGTTTAAGCGTTAGAGCCTCCCAATTAGTTTCCAGTTCAATTGGTTTAGCAGTGGTTATGTTTAAATGGAGCTGTTCACGACTCCCAATTAGTTTTCTGTCTTTATCACTTCAAGAGGGTCTCTCAACTATTCATTTTTTGAATTGCAATAGGGACCGGGAATAATTACTGCCTGGTTCATCAAGTAACATCTGCCACTAAATTTAGTCATTACTCAACCCTAGGTAATATTTCTTCTCTTTAGGCGCGCTCTGATATTTTGTGACTTTACCACGAAGTGGATTAACTAGGACGCGTGATTTTTTTCTTTTCCTGTTAGAGTTGTTTCGCTACAGGTATTCCTTCCAGTTAGTGCTCTGTTGTTGATATTCTGCTGCTTGCCCTTTGATTACATCAATGGGGAGTAAGTACTGTCTGCAAAGCGGGAAGCAATAGCTAGAGCGGACGACGGGCAGTATTTGCTCCCAAAGACTATTCTGGTTACTGTGACGGACATTTTTATTTTAAACGTTTTGACGTAAACGAGCGGTAAAAATTAAACTAATAGAAACTGACCACTTTGGAATTCCCCAGGAAAAACGACCGGAGCGAGGACGCCTGCCGCGGTCCACTTGGGACGCTCGACGGTTTTGCACTCCGTCTCCAAAGTTTGAAGCTCCGCGGAGCGCAACCTCCCCGAGCGGCGACTCGGCCTGTAGCCACCGCCCGCTCTTCTCTCCGGCTCCGCCACCCGTTTTTCCAGAGCAGCCCAAAATCCCGGGGAAGCGAACCCGCGCACAGCAGATACGCCGCGACACCAAACCTCCGGCTGTCCAGCTGCGCCGCCCCCGACCGTCGCTGCTGCGCCAACGGGAGCCTCCGGCCGACGCGGTGCCGAGCGCCCGCGACCCCGTCGGCCGCCGGCTCTGCCAGCGGCGCGGTCCGGCGAAATCCGCGACGCTGCCGAGTCTGCGGCGAGTCCGGGGCGTGTTTTTTTAGCGAAGGAAAATGCCGTTTCAAGTCTCAAGTCCGACCTGCAAGGAAAAAGAAAGCCCGCGTAACAAGGCTAGACCCGTTCCTGTCTGTTGCAGAACTTGTACCAGCGCTACATTCTGGACGGGACCGAATGACAAAGCCGAATGACAGCCTGCAAGAATCCTCCTCTCAGAGCTCTCTGGTTGCAAAGGGACTATTGTAGATCACCAGCAGTTGTAAGACACTGAGACTCCTACTTTTCTCCATCTGCCTCCCTCAACAGAAATAAGTCCCAAAGGACAGAAAACCCCAGGAAAGGGTTGAAACCAAACCGAACCCAAAGCAAAAACCAAAACCAAGGAAAAACCGTCGGGGAAAAGAGCCCCAAAGCATCAGGAACTGTACCAAGCACCTTAAGTAACACTGAAGCGACTCGAACCAAAACAAGTGACAAAGCAGCTCAGGAGAGGTGCCAGGAAAGACAAATGAGTCCACACAGAGCAACGCCCGTGTCCTTCTGAGAGGACTAGGCAGGTGAGAGAAGGCCCTTTGAAGGCCCGTGGTTCTGAGAAGGCCACTTGTCACGCAGATTGATTCTGGTGCCTGGATGGGAAATGGAGGGGACTGAGGGGCACACGAAGGGGAGGGAGGAACTCGGACAGCTTACGGAGATGCCTGCGGTGCAAAGCCAAAAAGACGGCTGCAGGATGGCTCGGCGTCGGTGCCATCGACCCCCCCCAAAAGATGCTGTGACCCCACTTGGGGACGACAGCCTCTGGCCCCGGCGCCCCCGGGGCTGGGCAGAGGCAGCAGCGCTCGGCATAGCTGGTGGCAGGGGGCCCGACGGGGTGGAACGCGTCCCGGCAGGGCCTGGCCAGGCCCAGGAGCACATCTGGTCCTCGCTGAGGGGCTGGAGCCGATGGGGCCCTGAGGAGTACAGGGGTGGCCTGGTGTCCCCGGCCGCAGCTCTTCCCTGCCGCAGCCGCCTGCGCTCCTGTCCGCGCCCGAAGCCCCGTGCCCGCAGAGGCAGCTGGGTCTGGAGCTGCCAGCGCCAGCAGCCCCAGAGCAGAATGAGCTCCCTGAGCAGAGGCCGAGGCTCATATACCCCAGGCCCCGCCCCCGGGCAAGTGGTGGGGATGGGACACAAGGGGGGGCGGTGCCGGGGGGTGGGGGGGGGGGTGGGGGGGGTGGGCAGCAAGGCACGCCAACGGGAGGGTGGGGCATGGGGCAAAAAAGTCACGCCCGGGGGGGGGGGCGGTGCTGGGGTGGGGTGCAGAATAACAAAGGCAAACCCGGGAAGGGGAGGGGGTGGGGGCCGGGCAGGGCACGGCCACTGTCGGCGAGGCCATGGGGGGGGCGGTGCTGGGGCGAGGTGCAAAGCAGCAAGGCACTCCCACGGGGGGGGGGCGGTGCCGGGGCAGAAAAGGCACACCCGGGGGGGGGGGGTCGGGGGGGGGGCAAGCAGGGCACGCCTACAGTGGCCAGTGCCGAAGAACGGCAGCAAGGCACGCTCGCGGCGGGGGGGGGAGGCGCCGGGTGGATTTGGGGCCAGGCACACCCACCCTTAGCAAGGCCACCGAGTTGGGGGTGGCATGGGAAAAACCCCACCTGAAGGCAGAGACGGGGGTATGGGGGGGCATAGACAGGTGCAGACGTGGGGCGCATCCTCACGGCTGCTCGATAGTCTCACCTTCAAGTCCTAGGAAGGGAAATGCGGTCACCAACACGCCTCACAAAAAACAAGTTGCCATCCTGCAGGAAGTTCAGAATTCCGGGAAAATCCAGTGCACCTAGAACAAAACAGCACCAAAACTATCAGTTAAAAAAAAAGGCTGTGTGTTTTAAAACCCTCCTGTCACCCCTGAACACCCCGTAGGAAACTGCCGACGTTAAAAAAAAAAAAAAAAACCAAACCAAAAAAAAAAAAAAAAAAAAAAACCAAACCAAAAAAACCCCAAAACCCAAGCTGCATCCCAGGGCGCTCTCTCCTGTGGGTGCCGCTGGACCCTGCCCAGTCCCACAGCTCTCGCCTCGCCCAGAAGGAGCTCCCTGGGCAGAGCCCGGGGCTCATCTACTCCAGGCCCCCCCGCACCGAACCGGCACTTGGGCATCCTGGAGGACTGCGGGCCCATAGAGCGCAAGTTCGGAGGACTGAGGGGCACTTCCGGCATCATGGAGGACCGCGGGGAAGCGGCGGGAGCCTGCCGGAGCCCCGGAGGAGCCGGTGAGTCCCCCGCGAAACGAGTGCCGGCGGCGCCGCCGTCTCGGGGCCGCATCCGCGTCGTTTCTCTCCGGAGCTGCGGCCGGTGCTTGGAGGGGGGCGAGTGTATGGCGCCGCCGTCTTGTGAAGGCTGAGGCTGCCCGCGGCGGGGATGGGGCCGCGCGGGCAGGAGGGGACAGGCCGCCGCCCCGCCGTGCAGAGCTGCGTTCCTTGCGTGTTTCGGCAGGAATCGCTGTTGAATCCGTCTCGCTCTCGAATCCGTCTCGCTCTCCGCGGCTTCCGGGCAGTTTCTCCGCCGGCCCTGCCGGTCCGCGGTTAGGCCGGCGCGGAGCACCGGTGACGGGACCTGCGTGCGTGCGTGCGTGCGTGCGTGCGTGAGGGGCTCTTGCGAGAAGCGCCTCACAATAAGCAGGCTCAGCTCCGGGGCGGCGCTAGTAAATGGCATGGTCCTCGGGCGCCGTTAATTCGTGCCACGCGTTTGAGCTGGAATTTGAGAGAATAGTCTGTTATTTAAATGGCCCGATTGAAGAGTTGACTGGTACAGAAAGCGGGTGAACGAACGGCTCACAGCCAGCGAGCGCTCCGTGTACCGCTGCTGAAGGGAGCAGGAGCAAAGCGCAGGCACCCGACTGACACAAGAGGAAAAGGTTCATTACCGTTGGAAATCACGGTTTCGGATTGTGAATTAGGACTCTAATGAGGGGTCCGTTCACGACGACCGTTACCCTAAACTGCTCCCAATTGGTATTCTATTTCTGCTTCCCAAGGAGAAAATTTTCATCTGATGGTGCTGCGGGGGTATCTTTAATGCATCAGTTTAAGATGGCTAGTATTGTTAAACGGGCACTCATGATGCCCAGTTAGCGTTCGATCTGTTTCTAAAATGAAATCTAAGGTTTTTGTTCGTCGGATTTAATGGGCGTCGGTTTTTTCTTTTAGCTCTACTTGGAAGGAATTGGTACCCGTCCCCTCCTCCCCCCCCCCCCAACGGCTATGTTTAAGTTTCGGCAGTCGTGACTCCCTGTTGGTTTTCTAATTTTCCTTTTATTTTAAATCTAAATCTTTTAGCGTTATGTTAGTTCACCACCGCCCGGGAATTCTTTTAGTACCTACGTTTAAACGTAGCCGTTATTGAACGATTCCTTTTTTTATTTCTCTTTATCTAAAAATCTAAAGCTTCGATTACTCTTTTGGTTCTAAGCAGGAGTCACTGTTGCCTCCCAGCTTGCTTACAGCGGTGTGCTCGTTTAAGCGTTAGAGCCTCCCAATTAGTTTCCAGTTCAATTGGTTTAGCAGTGGTTATGTTTAAATGGAGCTGTTCACGACTCCCAATTAGTTTTCTGTCTTTATCACTTCAAGAGGGTCTCTCAACTATTCATTTTTTGAATTGCAATAGGGACCGGGAATAATTACTGCCTGGTTCATCAAGTAACATCTGCCACTAAATTTAGTCATTACTCAACCCTAGGTAATATTTCTTCTCTTTAGGCGCGCTCTGATATTTTGTGACTTTACCACGAAGTGGATTAACTAGGACGCGTGATTTTTTTCTTTTCCTGTTAGAGTTGTTTCGCTACAGGTATTCCTTCCAGTTAGTGCTCTGTTGTTGATATTCTGCTGCTTGCCCTTTGATTACATCAATGGGGAGTAAGTACTGTCTGCAAAGCGGGAAGCAATAGCTAGAGCGGACGACGGGCAGTATTTGCTCCCAAAGACTATTCTGGTTACTGTGACGGACATTTTTATTTTAAACGTTTTGACGTAAACGAGCGGTAAAAATTAAACTAATAGAAACTGACCACTTTGGAATTCCCCAGGAAAAACGACCGGAGCGAGGACGCCTGCCGCGGTCCACTTGGGACGCTCGACGGTTTTGCACTCCGTCTCCAAAGTTTGAAGCTCCGCGGAGCGCAACCTCCCCGAGCGGCGACTCGGCCTGTAGCCACCGCCCGCTCTTCTCTCCGGCTCCGCCACCCGTTTTTCCAGAGCAGCCCAAAATCCCGGGGAAGCGAACCCGCGCACAGCAGATACGCCGCGACACCAAACCTCCGGCTGTCCAGCTGCGCCGCCCCCGACCGTCGCTGCTGCGCCAACGGGAGCCTCCGGCCGACGCGGTGCCGAGCGCCCGCGACCCCGTCGGCCGCCGGCTCTGCCAGCGGCGCGGTCCGGCGAAATCCGCGACGCTGCCGAGTCTGCGGCGAGTCCGGGGCGTGTTTTTTTAGCGAAGGAAAATGCCGTTTCAAGTCTCAAGTCCGACCTGCAAGGAAAAAGAAAGCCCGCGTAACAAGGCTAGACCCGTTCCTGTCTGTTGCAGAACTTGTACCAGCGCTACATTCTGGACGGGACCGAATGACAAAGCCGAATGACAGCCTGCAAGAATCCTCCTCTCAGAGCTCTCTGGTTGCAAAGGGACTATTGTAGATCACCAGCAGTTGTAAGACACTGAGACTCCTACTTTTCTCCATCTGCCTCCCTCAACAGAAATAAGTCCCAAAGGACAGAAAACCCCAGGAAAGGGTTGAAACCAAACCGAACCCAAAGCAAAAACCAAAACCAAGGAAAAACCGTCGGGGAAAAGAGCCCCAAAGCATCAGGAACTGTACCAAGCACCTTAAGTAACACTGAAGCGACTCGAACCAAAACAAGTGACAAAGCAGCTCAGGAGAGGTGCCAGGAAAGACAAATGAGTCCACACAGAGCAACGCCCGTGTCCTTCTGAGAGGACTAGGCAGGTGAGAGAAGGCCCTTTGAAGGCCCGTGGTTCTGAGAAGGCCACTTGTCACGCAGATTGATTCTGGTGCCTGGATGGGAAATGGAGGGGACTGAGGGGCACACGAAGGGGAGGGAGGAACTCGGACAGCTTACGGAGATGCCTGCGGTGCAAAGCCAAAAAGACGGCTGCAGGATGGCTCGGCGTCGGTGCCATCGACCCCCCCCAAAAGATGCTGTGACCCCACTTGGGGACGACAGCCTCTGGCCCCGGCGCCCCCGGGGCTGGGCAGAGGCAGCAGCGCTCGGCATAGCTGGTGGCAGGGGGCCCGACGGGGTGGAACGCGTCCCGGCAGGGCCTGGCCAGGCCCAGGAGCACATCTGGTCCTCGCTGAGGGGCTGGAGCCGATGGGGCCCTGAGGAGTACAGGGGTGGCCTGGTGTCCCCGGCCGCAGCTCTTCCCTGCCGCAGCCGCCTGCGCTCCTGTCCGCGCCCGAAGCCCCGTGCCCGCAGAGGCAGCTGGGTCTGGAGCTGCCAGCGCCAGCAGCCCCAGAGCAGAATGAGCTCCCTGAGCAGAGGCCGAGGCTCATATACCCCAGGCCCCGCCCCCGGGCAAGTGGTGGGGATGGGACACAAGGGGGGGCGGTGCCGGGGGGTGGGGGGGGGGGTGGGGGGGGTGGGCAGCAAGGCACGCCAACGGGAGGGTGGGGCATGGGGCAAAAAAGTCACGCCCGGGGGGGGGGGCGGTGCTGGGGTGGGGTGCAGAATAACAAAGGCAAACCCGGGAAGGGGAGGGGGTGGGGGCCGGGCAGGGCACGGCCACTGTCGGCGAGGCCATGGGGGGGGCGGTGCTGGGGCGAGGTGCAAAGCAGCAAGGCACTCCCACGGGGGGGGGGCGGTGCCGGGGCAGAAAAGGCACACCCGGGGGGGGGGGTCGGGGGGGGGGCAAGCAGGGCACGCCTACAGTGGCCAGTGCCGAAGAACGGCAGCAAGGCACGCTCGCGGCGGGGGGGGGAGGCGCCGGGTGGATTTGGGGCCAGGCACACCCACCCTTAGCAAGGCCACCGAGTTGGGGGTGGCATGGGAAAAACCCCACCTGAAGGCAGAGACGGGGGTATGGGGGGGCATAGACAGGTGCAGACGTGGGGCGCATCCTCACGGCTGCTCGATAGTCTCACCTTCAAGTCCTAGGAAGGGAAATGCGGTCACCAACACGCCTCACAAAAAACAAGTTGCCATCCTGCAGGAAGTTCAGAATTCCGGGAAAATCCAGTGCACCTAGAACAAAACAGCACCAAAACTATCAGTTAAAAAAAAAGGCTGTGTGTTTTAAAACCCTCCTGTCACCCCTGAACACCCCGTAGGAAACTGCCGACGTTAAAAAAAAAAAAAAAAACCAAACCAAAAAAAAAAAAAAAAAAAAAAACCAAACCAAAAAAACCCCAAAACCCAAGCTGCATCCCAGGGCGCTCTCTCCTGTGGGTGCCGCTGGACCCTGCCCAGTCCCACAGCTCTCGCCTCGCCCAGAAGGAGCTCCCTGGGCAGAGCCCGGGGCTCATCTACTCCAGGCCCCCCCGCACCGAACCGGCACTTGGGCATCCTGGAGGACTGCGGGCCCATAGAGCGCAAGTTCGGAGGACTGAGGGGCACTTCCGGCATCATGGAGGACCGCGGGGAAGCGGCGGGAGCCTGCCGGAGCCCCGGAGGAGCCGGTGAGTCCCCCGCGAAACGAGTGCCGGCGGCGCCGCCGTCTCGGGGCCGCATCCGCGTCGTTTCTCTCCGGAGCTGCGGCCGGTGCTTGGAGGGGGGCGAGTGTATGGCGCCGCCGTCTTGTGAAGGCTGAGGCTGCCCGCGGCGGGGATGGGGCCGCGCGGGCAGGAGGGGACAGGCCGCCGCCCCGCCGTGCAGAGCTGCGTTCCTTGCGTGTTTCGGCAGGAATCGCTGTTGAATCCGTCTCGCTCTCGAATCCGTCTCGCTCTCCGCGGCTTCCGGGCAGTTTCTCCGCCGGCCCTGCCGGTCCGCGGTTAGGCCGGCGCGGAGCACCGGTGACGGGACCTGCGTGCGTGCGTGCGTGCGTGCGTGCGTGAGGGGCTCTTGCGAGAAGCGCCTCACAATAAGCAGGCTCAGCTCCGGGGCGGCGCTAGTAAATGGCATGGTCCTCGGGCGCCGTTAATTCGTGCCACGCGTTTGAGCTGGAATTTGAGAGAATAGTCTGTTATTTAAATGGCCCGATTGAAGAGTTGACTGGTACAGAAAGCGGGTGAACGAACGGCTCACAGCCAGCGAGCGCTCCGTGTACCGCTGCTGAAGGGAGCAGGAGCAAAGCGCAGGCACCCGACTGACACAAGAGGAAAAGGTTCATTACCGTTGGAAATCACGGTTTCGGATTGTGAATTAGGACTCTAATGAGGGGTCCGTTCACGACGACCGTTACCCTAAACTGCTCCCAATTGGTATTCTATTTCTGCTTCCCAAGGAGAAAATTTTCATCTGATGGTGCTGCGGGGGTATCTTTAATGCATCAGTTTAAGATGGCTAGTATTGTTAAACGGGCACTCATGATGCCCAGTTAGCGTTCGATCTGTTTCTAAAATGAAATCTAAGGTTTTTGTTCGTCGGATTTAATGGGCGTCGGTTTTTTCTTTTAGCTCTACTTGGAAGGAATTGGTACCCGTCCCCTCCTCCCCCCCCCCCAACGGCTATGTTTAAGTTTCGGCAGTCGTGACTCCCTGTTGGTTTTCTAATTTTCCTTTTATTTTAAATCTAAATCTTTTAGCGTTATGTTAGTTCACCACCGCCCGGGAATTCTTTTAGTACCTACGTTTAAACGTAGCCGTTATTGAACGATTCCTTTTTTTATTTCTCTTTATCTAAAAATCTAAAGCTTCGATTACTCTTTTGGTTCTAAGCAGGAGTCACTGTTGCCTCCCAGCTTGCTTACAGCGGTGTGCTCGTTTAAGCGTTAGAGCCTCCCAATTAGTTTCCAGTTCAATTGGTTTAGCAGTGGTTATGTTTAAATGGAGCTGTTCACGACTCCCAATTAGTTTTCTGTCTTTATCACTTCAAGAGGGTCTCTCAACTATTCATTTTTTGAATTGCAATAGGGACCGGGAATAATTACTGCCTGGTTCATCAAGTAACATCTGCCACTAAATTTAGTCATTACTCAACCCTAGGTAATATTTCTTCTCTTTAGGCGCGCTCTGATATTTTGTGACTTTACCACGAAGTGGATTAACTAGGACGCGTGATTTTTTTCTTTTCCTGTTAGAGTTGTTTCGCTACAGGTATTCCTTCCAGTTAGTGCTCTGTTGTTGATATTCTGCTGCTTGCCCTTTGATTACATCAATGGGGAGTAAGTACTGTCTGCAAAGCGGGAAGCAATAGCTAGAGCGGACGACGGGCAGTATTTGCTCCCAAAGACTATTCTGGTTACTGTGACGGACATTTTTATTTTAAACGTTTTGACGTAAACGAGCGGTAAAAATTAAACTAATAGAAACTGACCACTTTGGAATTCCCCAGGAAAAACGACCGGAGCGAGGACGCCTGCCGCGGTCCACTTGGGACGCTCGACGGTTTTGCACTCCGTCTCCAAAGTTTGAAGCTCCGCGGAGCGCAACCTCCCCGAGCGGCGACTCGGCCTGTAGCCACCGCCCGCTCTTCTCTCCGGCTCCGCCACCCGTTTTTCCAGAGCAGCCCAAAATCCCGGGGAAGCGAACCCGCGCACAGCAGATACGCCGCGACACCAAACCTCCGGCTGTCCAGCTGCGCCGCCCCCGACCGTCGCTGCTGCGCCAACGGGAGCCTCCGGCCGACGCGGTGCCGAGCGCCCGCGACCCCGTCGGCCGCCGGCTCTGCCAGCGGCGCGGTCCGGCGAAATCCGCGACGCTGCCGAGTCTGCGGCGAGTCCGGGGCGTGTTTTTTTAGCGAAGGAAAATGCCGTTTCAAGTCTCAAGTCCGACCTGCAAGGAAAAAGAAAGCCCGCGTAACAAGGCTAGACCCGTTCCTGTCTGTTGCAGAACTTGTACCAGCGCTACATTCTGGACGGGACCGAATGACAAAGCCGAATGACAGCCTGCAAGAATCCTCCTCTCAGAGCTCTCTGGTTGCAAAGGGACTATTGTAGATCACCAGCAGTTGTAAGACACTGAGACTCCTACTTTTCTCCATCTGCCTCCCTCAACAGAAATAAGTCCCAAAGGACAGAAAACCCCAGGAAAGGGTTGAAACCAAACCGAACCCAAAGCAAAAACCAAAACCAAGGAAAAACCGTCGGGGAAAAGAGCCCCAAAG
This sequence comes from Leptosomus discolor, assembly GCF_034619465.1. Lineage (NCBI taxonomy): Eukaryota > Metazoa > Chordata > Aves > Leptosomiformes > Leptosomidae > Leptosomus > Leptosomus discolor. The sequence goes on from NW_028237880.1 coordinate 257,927, forward strand.
CATCAGGAACTGTACCAAGCACCTTAAGTAACACTGAAGCGACTCGAACCAAAACAAGTGACAAAGCAGCTCAGGAGAGGTGCCAGGAAAGACAAATGAGTCCACACAGAGCAACGCCCGTGTCCTTCTGAGAGGACTAGGCAGGTGAGAGAAGGCCCTTTGAAGGCCCGTGGTTCTGAGAAGGCCACTTGTCACGCAGATTGATTCTGGTGCCTGGATGGGAAATGGAGGGGACTGAGGGGCACACGAAGGGGAGGGAGGAACTCGGACAGCTTACGGAGATGCCTGCGGTGCAAAGCCAAAAAGACGGCTGCAGGATGGCTCGGCGTCGGTGCCATCGACCCCCCCCAAAAGATGCTGTGACCCCACTTGGGGACGACAGCCTCTGGCCCCGGCGCCCCCGGGGCTGGGCAGAGGCAGCAGCGCTCGGCATAGCTGGTGGCAGGGGGCCCGACGGGGTGGAACGCGTCCCGGCAGGGCCTGGCCAGGCCCAGGAGCACATCTGGTCCTCGCTGAGGGGCTGGAGCCGATGGGGCCCTGAGGAGTACAGGGGTGGCCTGGTGTCCCCGGCCGCAGCTCTTCCCTGCCGCAGCCGCCTGCGCTCCTGTCCGCGCCCGAAGCCCCGTGCCCGCAGAGGCAGCTGGGTCTGGAGCTGCCAGCGCCAGCAGCCCCAGAGCAGAATGAGCTCCCTGAGCAGAGGCCGAGGCTCATATACCCCAGGCCCCGCCCCCGGGCAAGTGGTGGGGATGGGACACAAGGGGGGGCGGTGCCGGGGGGTGGGGGGGGGGGGTGGGGGGGGTGGGCAGCAAGGCACGCCAACGGGAGGGTGGGGCATGGGGCAAAAAAGTCACGCCCGGGGGGGGGGGCGGTGCTGGGGTGGGGTGCAGAATAACAAAGGCAAACCCGGGAAGGGGAGGGGGTGGGGGCCGGGCAGGGCACGGCCACTGTCGGCGAGGCCATGGGGGGGGCGGTGCTGGGGCGAGGTGCAAAGCAGCAAGGCACTCCCACGGGGGGGGGGCGGTGCCGGGGCAGAAAAGGCACACCCGGGGGGGGGGGTCGGGGGGGGGGCAAGCAGGGCACGCCTACAGTGGCCAGTGCCGAAGAACGGCAGCAAGGCACGCTCGCGGCGGGGGGGGGAGGCGCCGGGTGGATTTGGGGCCAGGCACACCCACCCTTAGCAAGGCCACCGAGTTGGGGGTGGCATGGGAAAAACCCCACCTGAAGGCAGAGACGGGGGTATGGGGGGGCATAGACAGGTGCAGACGTGGGGCGCATCCTCACGGCTGCTCGATAGTCTCACCTTCAAGTCCTAGGAAGGGAAATGCGGTCACCAACACGCCTCACAAAAAACAAGTTGCCATCCTGCAGGAAGTTCAGAATTCCGGGAAAATCCAGTGCACCTAGAACAAAACAGCACCAAAACTATCAGTTAAAAAAAAAGGCTGTGTGTTTTAAAACCCTCCTGTCACCCCTGAACACCCCGTAGGAAACTGCCGACGTTAAAAAAAAAAAAAAAAAACCAAACCAAAAAAAAAAAAAAAAAAAAAAAACCAAACCAAAAAAACCCCAAAACCCAAGCTGCATCCCAGGGCGCTCTCTCCTGTGGGTGCCGCTGGACCCTGCCCAGTCCCACAGCTCTCGCCTCGCCCAGAAGGAGCTCCCTGGGCAGAGCCCGGGGCTCATCTACTCCAGGCCCCCCCGCACCGAACCGGCACTTGGGCATCCTGGAGGACTGCGGGCCCATAGAGCGCAAGTTCGGAGGACTGAGGGGCACTTCCGGCATCATGGAGGACCGCGGGGAAGCGGCGGGAGCCTGCCGGAGCCCCGGAGGAGCCGGTGAGTCCCCCGCGAAACGAGTGCCGGCGGCGCCGCCGTCTCGGGGCCGCATCCGCGTCGTTTCTCTCCGGAGCTGCGGCCGGTGCTTGGAGGGGGGCGAGTGTATGGCGCCGCCGTCTTGTGAAGGCTGAGGCTGGCCCGCGGCGGGGATGGGGCCGCGCGGGCAGGAGGGGACAGGCCGCCGCCCCGCCGTGCAGAGCTGCGTTCCTTGCGTGTTTTCGGCAGGAATCGCTGTTGAATCCGTCTCGCTCTCGAATCCGTCTCGCTCTCCGCGGCTTCCGGGCAGTTTTCTCCGCCGGCCCTGCCGGTCCGCGGTTAGGCCGGCGCGGAGCACCGGTGACGGGACCTGCGTGCGTGCGTGCGTGCGTGCGTGCGTGCGTGCGTGAGGGGCTCTTGCGAGAAGCGCCTCACAATAAGCAGGCTCAGCTCCGGGGCGGCGCTAGTAAATGGCATGGTCCTCGGGCGCCGTTAATTCGTGCCACGCGTTTGAGCTGGAATTTGAGAGAATAGTCTGTTATTTAAATGGCCCGATTGAAGAGTTGACTGGTACAGAAAGCGGGTGAACGAACGGCTCACAGCCAGCGAGCGCTCCGTGTACCGCTGCTGAAGGGAGCAGGAGCAAAGCGCAGGCACCCGACTGACACAAGAGGAAAAGGTTCATTTACCGTTGGAAAATCACGGTTTTCGGATTGTGAATTAGGACTCTAATGAGGGGTCCGTTCACGACGACCGTTACCCTAAACTGCTCCCAATTGGTATTCTATTTCTGCTTCCCAAGGAGAAAATTTTCATCTGATGGTGCTGCGGGGGTATCTTTAATGCATCAGTTTAAGATGGCTAGTATTGTTAAACGGGCACTCATGATGCCCAGTTAGCGTTCGATCTGTTTCTAAAATGAAATCTAAGGTTTTTGTTCGTCGGATTTAATGGGCGTCGGTTTTTTTCTTTTAGCTCTACTTGGAAGGAATTGGTACCCGTCCCCTCCTCCCCCCCCCCCAACGGCTATGTTTAAGTTTCGGCAGTCGTGGACTCCCCTGTTGGTTTTCTAATTTTCCTTTTATTTTAAATCTAAATCTTTTAGCGTTATGTTAGTTCACCACCGCCCGGGAATTCTTTTAGTACCTACGTTTAAACGTAGCCGTTATTGAACGATTCCTTTTTTTATTTCTCTTTATCTAAAAATCTAAAGCTTCGATTACTCTTTTGGTTCTAAGCAGGAGTCACTGTTGCCTCCCAGCTTGCTTACAGCGGTGTGCTCGTTTAAGCGTTAGAGCCTCCCAATTAGTTTCCAGTTCAATTGGTTTAGCAGTGGTTATGTTTAAATGGAGCTGTTCACGACTCCCAATTAGTTTTCTGTCTTTATCACTTCAAGAGGGTCTCTCAACTATTCATTTTTTTGAATTGCAATAGGGACCGGGAATAATTACTGCCTGGTTCATCAAGTAACATCTGCCACTAAATTTAGTCATTACTCAACCCTAGGTAATATTTCTTCTCTTTAGGCGCGCTCTGATATTTTGTGACTTTACCACGAAGTGGATTAACTAGGGACGCGTGATTTTTTTCTTTTCCTGTTAGAGTTGTTTCGCTACAGGTATTCCTTCCAGTTAGTGCTCTGTTGA